>NC_132885.1:41050462-41262962 GCF_030463535.1 Salminus brasiliensis | reverse complement strand
CTGTTTTGATCTCTCTCACTCTTTTCCACAGTCTCTCTCTCTCTCTCTCTCTCTCTCTCTCTCTCTCTCTTTGTAGAGAAGCCTTGCTCTCCTTTCAGGCACTATTTCACTCCAGGTACAGTGTGTGTGTGTGTGTGTGTGTGTGTGTGAAAGAGAGAGAGGTAAGAGGGGGGGATCATAAAGAGAGCGGAATATCAAAGCCTCTCCGCTTGGCCGCCGGGCTCGCGGGTCACCTAACGAAGTTCATCCTGGTTTTCCTTTCCTTTTTTCTGAGGAGGAATAAAAACCCTGGCCCAGCTCTGAGAATCCGAGGCCTCGCCGCGCCTCCGCTGCAGAACCCGCTCCATCTGCGGAGCGTTCAGACGAGGAGGTCCCTAATAAATCATTGACAACCGAGTTTTGCCTGGGATGAGCATTTACAAGTAACCTCTGTGATCATCCTTAAAATCCTATTTGCATCTTATTAATTTTTCTTTATGATATCTGGGGCATTATGGCTAAGTGTAAGGGTGGGGGGGGGGGAGAGAAAGGGGAGGGGGGTGTATTTCCAGTCCTGCCGTGATTCCAATTCGCTTAATTATGCATCCGAGGAGCTGAAGGATGGGGAAGTCTAGGAGGTTTCCCACCGGAGTAACGTCCCAGACTGTACTGCGTTAACAAACACATGAAAAAAAGGGAAAAGCCAGACAGGCGACAGCGCAGAACACGCAGAGCTTCAGAGATCTCAGCCTCAGTCGTTATTATTCACTCACCGACGAGCAGGGATGACACGCGTAATTAAATATGGATTAATCCATAGATTGTTTGAGGTTAAACATCTAATTTCATCACAATATCGCCGTTTCTTCACGATATTGGAGGCGTAAACTGTCCTCTCTCTCAAACTGTCCTCATTAAAGCAACTCTATGGAGCATTTTCCCCTTAAAGCAGCAACGTCAGATTCCCGTGATGCTCCTCTGAGTGCAAGACATACAAATTCATACAAGGAAGCTCAGCCTCAGAGTGGCTCAGTGGTCTAGTGCGCTGCCACTATGACCCGGGGGGCCGTGAGTTCAATTGGCTTTGCCATCAGCAGCCTAAGAGAGCTGGCCATGTCGTCTCTGGGTGGGTAGAAGGCGCTCTGGATGATGGAGCTCCATCCAATACTTTTGAGATGACCTGGGGAGTTGGGAAAGATGAGGTAGGGTGGTGCTCATCCAACATCCTGACCTCACTAGCACTCTTGTCTTTGAATGCAATCAAATCCTCACAGCAATGCTCCCCTGAAATCTAGCAGAAGGCCTTCTCCTTCACTGGACAGTGAAGACAGTTACTCCAACAAAAGCAGAATCATCTCTTTCTAATTCTGGAAGAAACCGTGAAGAGTAAGCAGGTGTCCCAATACTTTTGTCCTTTTGTTAGGAAAAACACCCTGATCCTGATTTACAGTTCTCTCTCTTCCTTTTTAAGCCACCTTTAGACCTTAATAATGAAGCTCGGCTCAATTAGAAGAATCATCAGACCTTCTCTGAAGGCCTAGATGGCCCTCAGAGTCCCTCGAGCCAAAGGGGCCGCCCCGCAAACACAGCACATCGCTGCTGTGCCTTCCTGCTTTGAGGTGAGGAGAGAAAGGGCTGTACTGAGTCTCTCATTGAGTCTGGAAGTGTTGCTTTCATTCAGCAATCCATGGCTACAGAGCGCCAAGAGTTCCAAAAACTCTGTGTTTGACTTTCTCTCCCACTCTCCCTCTCGCTGTAGCCCTCGCTCTCTCGCGCTCTCTCGCTCTCGCGCTCTGCTCTTTTATTTCGGCAGTGCTGATAGCTCCAGACTCACTGATAGAGCGCAAGCCACTGCTTTATTGATGCGTGGGCTCAAAGACTCAGCCTCTCTGACTGCACAGCAGCACTCCTCTCGGTTTTCACAAGCCGCTGTTCCTTATAATAGACGTCAGAACTGCAACAACAACAGAAGAGGAGACTGTAGACGGAGACGTATTCGTACCCGCTCAGGGAATCACTCCAGTTCTGGACCGGCCTCTTTTTGTTTGGTTTGGGATCGAGATTAAGCAGTGCTTAATCTTCACAGCCCCAGTCTTGGCTGAACCGACACTAACCGAGTCGTTCTGCGAAAGTGGCGCCGTTTACGTTTTTTCATGCGGCTTATTATTACGGTAACCCTTAACCCCTTAACACTCCGAGGCTTATTACACAGTAACTACAGGGACTTCTGTACAAACTGGTGGGGCTATTCATTGGTAATAGGCTGGTGGTGGGTTAGGAGAGGGTTCGGAATGATCGGAATGATCAGAATTATTATCCTGGCCTTTCAGGAGCTTCACTTTCTAAACACTGGCGTGAAGGTGAAGTGAACTCCACTGCAGATCTGGTTCCAGAGGCTCCCTCCGTCAAGGGGTGGATATATTAGGCAGAAGGTGAACAGCCAGTTCCTGGAGGTGTTGAAGATGTGAAAGGTGTGTGGTTCTCCCGCTGGTGAAACGGAGCGGGAACTCTCAAACTCTCTTCTGTACCTTCTGAGAATGCCAGGACTGCTGCCGGCTGGACAGTAATGTCCATTAAGAGAGCCTGGAGGACACCAGATGTCTTTCAGAACACCGTGGTTAAAACAAAGACTCGGATTGGGATTTAATATCCGATACCAGATCCATGAAAACATGCCTGAATCGGACCGGTTTTTAACGAAGGATGATGTAAAGCCACTACGTTTTAGATGAATGTTGAAAAGCCTTTCATTCTAATTTCCTCAGGTGTCTCAAAAAAGGGTTGCTGATTGGATAACCATAAACCAAGCCACAGCAACCCTCACCCAGGAAGGGAGCTTCTACTTGACATTCTATGGCCCGGCAGTCGCAAGTTCGAATCCCGAGCCATGCTGCTGCTCTGGCTTTGCCATCAGTAGCCAGAGTCTAAGGCAGCACAACTGGCCATACTCTCTCCGGGTGGGTAGATGGCTTGCTCTCGCTCTTTCCCCACATCACCTCAGCATCTGCTAGCTGGGAACGTACCGGCGGCAGCTGGGAAAGAGGCGGTGGCTGGTTTAGCATGTGTCAGTCCTCACCCTCCAAGTGTCCAAGGAGCGTTACAAGCGATAGAGTACCAGCGTTGGACGACCCGGGTCACGCAGAATTTGTCTTCCTTTTCTCGTTCCAGACGGCATCTCTGATATACAGTAGCGCAGCATTCGCGGCCCTTTTCCTGACCCCATCTCCTCGTCGCGGCTGGTCCGTGTCAGGGAGCCGGGAGAACACAGAGGTAGGCGTTTTAATAAAGCAGCAATAAAAAAGCTCGGCGGCGAGGGATCTTTCACATCTCCATTTCCTTGTACGGCTCCAGCTGGTCCTAATATCACCGGCCACGGAAGGTGCTTATAGCAGCACTGGCAGGAAGTGTGTGTGTGTTTGCTTGTAGGGTATAGGCTTCAGTTTGCATTGTGTATGTGTGTGTGTGTGTGTGTTTTGGGAGAGAAGGATAGCTGTAACAAGAGCAATAAGGGTCGGGAGCGAGAGAACGCGGCTCAGCCATAAACAGCGGAGCGAATGCCGAAAGTTTCTATTTTTGCCGCGGCGCAGGAGGGAGAGGCATGGAAATGCGATCGCTGCATAATGCATGGCCCCCATGGAGCAGCGGCAGGGCGTTACACAACCAGGTGCTCTCTCAGGATCCCATCATAGACTGCAGTGGCCAGGGCTGGTGCTGGTTTTGTGGTGCGGGTTAGGAGAGGTATGATCGAAATTATCGGAATTATCAGAATGATCAAAATGATTAGAATTATCCTTTCAGGAGCTTCACTTTCTAAACACTGGCGTGAAGGTGAAGGGAACTCCACTGCAGATCTGGTTCCAGAGGCTCCATCCGTCAAGGGGTGGATATATTAGGCAGAAGGTGAACAGTCAGTTCCTGGAGGTGTTGAAGATGTGAAAGGTGTGCGGTTCTCCCGCTGGTGAAACGGAGCGGGAACTCTCAAACTCTCTTCTGTACCTTCTGAGAATGCCAGGACTGCTGCCGGCTGGACAGTAATGTCCATTAAGAGAGCCTGGAGGACACCAGATGGCTATTGGAACGCCGTGGTTGAAACAAAGACTCGGATTGGGATTGGGATTGAAATATCCGTAAAGCCACTACGTTTTAGATGAATGTTGAGAAGCCTTTCATTCTAATTTCCTCAGGTGTACTTTCCCATCTTCTGGGTTTTGAGAATCCAGCATCTGGTCCTCCTTAAGAGCCATAGATCCCCACTCCTGTACCAAACATTTCCCCTAGGACTCTTAACAAAGACTTTTTCGGAACTTTTTTGCCTGAACGTTTTCCAATCTGTCCTCCTCCGAAAGGCTTGTTGTTGTTGTCGTCACAGAGTGTGGAGCCGGCAGCTGCTGGAAAAAGAAATGTTTGTTCCCCACTGGACAGATAAAAAGCTGTGATAGGCAGGGAAACCGTAACTGACAAAACTGCAACAGCCGTGGCCACCTTAGCGCCTTAGCCCAGGCTGGAGCTTCAGAGGCTCCAGAGAGATTAGATTCCCCCTAGCCTCGCCTTCACGACCAGCCTAGTGGGCAACATCTACCTGCACCGTGGCAGCTATCCGTCCGGCAGGTCTTCCGCTGGCTACCGTCGCTGCTTTCCCTCCTGTCCTGTCCTGTCTGCTGCGGTTTAAAAATAGCCGTTTGAGTGTCGATTCGGAGATACAGCCTCGCACACGCTGGTTTCTGGGTCAATTCTTCCATAGACATAGAGCACAATTAAATTGTGCTGCTGGCATTGATACAGATTAACTGCCATGATCCAAATAGCTTCGGATGGGGCCAGATGAAGCTAGCGGAGCATAACCCGCCGCATCTCATCAGAGAATACTAATGGTCTAGCGTTTTCTGCCGGCATGCTTTATGAATGCTTTATTCTGGATCGCTCCCATAACTCACTGTTAAACACGGAGTACACTCCCCGGCTCCCCGCGAGCTTGCCTTATTCAAGACGCTGACCTCAAAACTCCTCCTTCCTAGCGCAGGAGGAAAGAGAAAGACCGCTCGCCGTCCTCAAACGACTGACTGACTGACCCTCAAGCTTTGCTACCAACAGCAAGCTCGGCTGGCAGCCCACCCTGGACATGAAGGCATGGTCTTGTGCATCCTTCAGATGCTTCCTTCCCACCCATGTTCCCATGAGGTTGTAAGTTCTAAGACTTCTCAACAACAGGTCAGGAAAGTTCTCCCAATTTGGTACCCACCAGCACTAGCAATGCCCCCGTCACTTAACCCAGGTCTTCTAATACATGCAAAGCAAGACAGCCACCGCCTCTTTCCGAACTGCCACTGATTCGTCATCACAGGGCAGCCGACACACTCTGAGGAAAGCGCCGGGTCCCTGTCTTCACCGCACCAGCCAGCATCTACCCACCCGGAGAGAGCCGGGCCTATTGTGCTCTTTCAGACCCCCGCTGCTGATGGCAAAGCGGCGTGGCTCGGGATTCGAACCTGCGACCCCCGGGCCACTGAGGAAAATGTATACTACAATGATTATTCTAAGAAAAATAGGTTCTAAATGGTACCAAAACAAGGTTCTTTGACTCGCAATTATAGTGGAACCCCTTCAAGTGCTCCACAGAACCATTTTTGACAGGTTCTTTGAGGAATCCAGTCTTTGAGGTCTTTAGTTCTTCACGGAATCAGAAGTGGCTCTTCAATGGTATCCCTCAAAGAACCCTCATGTAGCACCTTTATACCTTTGGAAGCGTGCAGAACCTTCACAGCATGTGACGGTTCTTCAGTCTCACATATGTGGTTCTCCAGGGAACCACACCTTTGAAGGTTGTTTGGGGAAACCAGTGGTTCTTCTATGAGACTGGATTTTCTCCAGGACTCTCCATGTTATGCTGCTATCGACCCAATACTGATACCCGTCCGTAAGCAGCCATAACATTAAAACCACCTGCTTAAACAGCTCTGGCCCATTAGAGCATTAATGACTCCACAAGACCTCTAAGGGGTGTCCTGCTGTGGTATCTATCTGGCACCAAGACTAACGTTAGCAGCAGATCCTTTAAGTCCTGTAAGGCGGGGCCTCCATGAGAATCCCCATGGTCCCCATGATCCTGTCGCCGGTTCACTGGGTTGTCCTTCCTTGGAAAACTTGACCTGCTGATACTTGGACAGTTCTGTGGCCACTTTGAACAACAAACCCCAGCAGACTGGCCTGGTTTGTGGGCCTGGGACAACAAATCGGATCTTGAGGTTGGACTAGGTTTGGTGGAAGAAACTGATTTGGTGGGAAACTGGTGGAAAGGGACTAAGGGACGTCCTCTAGCCAGAGCAGATGTCAGCAAATCTTGGATAAATAAAAACATCCTCCTGTGGCATGTGCATACATTTGTGTCCATATCTGTGTATATATATATATATGTGTGTGTGTATGTGTATGTGTATGTATGTAGGTGTGTGTGTGTGTGTGTGTGTGTATATCGTACATATTTATGTACATATCAGCCAGGCCTAACACCCCTGGGTGTGTAAGCGAGCCTGACCGCCCGCTACTTCGACAACAGCATGTTTATGTCCTGCACTCTGTTTGGACATGAATTCGCTCCTCCGCCCCGTGCCTTTGACCTTGTAGCGGATGTGTCATTCAAGTCACGAATGCGTCGACCTGGAGGGATTTGAATAGTAAATTTTTCGCCATTCTCTCAGCGGCGCCCGCCCGAAATCCCCCCCGACATTATTTCTCCATGCGGCTGACAGAACTGTCAAATATTCCTGGGAGTGTGCCACACACACCCCAACACACACACACATACATATATACAGGCCTTGCTAAAAGCAAAGAAAGTCATAAAGAGGGAGACCACATTCTGGTTTTCTTAAAAAAAAAACAAGAGGACACTGGGGACACCCTGGTATCCAGTGTGGTTAGTAGGATGGTGTAGCTGGAGGGCTTCTGGTAGGCCCGAGTTTTAGGACCGTGGCAGTGTGTGAGTGTGTGTCTAAAATCATGCAGCTGTGATAATAAACATTAATACATTAATTAATTAAATTACATTCAGTCTCACAAGTCAAATAAATAGGAGTTTTAAATTTACCACCCTGTTACGCATCTGGGATACGCATTTTTATCTTTAAAACAAATGTATAAAGTATTTAAAAATATGGCAGTAAAATAAAGTGAGTTGGCACACACTGTTTAGTCATCCTGGTGTGTCCGAGAAGCTGGAGTAGCTTTTGGATCCTTCTGACTATTTGGTGCATTTGAATCCACTGAGATGAGACCACAGGATTCCTATTTGTCCTACAACCGGGGCTTAAATATTCACGCTTAAAGGCTCGTTTAAGCTCAACGTTTAAGACGGATACGGGCGAAGCCTTCTGTCCGTACCCTGCGTCCAATTTCGTCCGTCTCTGAAAGCTTATGAAAATGGACGGAACCTCTGGAAACCGTTGGGTCGGTGTGTACGAGTATTTAATGGCCTTGTAGGCCACGCCTATTTACACCGCTGCCTCCTCCGTGCATTATCACGACCGTCTCCACCGTCGCCATGTTTGTTTGCGTGCAGATATTTTGGACTCTTAGCTGCCCTCTAGTGGATGTACTGCTGAACATCAATGCCGACATAAGAGTACGTGGGCAGTGACGGTTGTATTGTTGGACTGGACGCCGTAGTTTCCGCAATTTACGTAATTTACGTACTTTCCTTAAGGACAAACCAGGGGCTGATCCTCCCTATGTTTATACGGTGAAATAGCCAGACGTTTGGTCACTCCAGCTGTGAAAACGGAACCACCACCCCACACTGAGCGAAAAAACGAAAAGCTTCGGAGAACTAGCAGAGCGCAAACAAGACGAGCAGCGCTTCATCCAGCGCCGGCGCTAACTAACAGGTATCAGTGGTGGCGTTCGAAGCCCACATTACTTGCTGTAATTGGTTTGTGGGCTACTGCATAAGTAAAACGGTGCCTGGAGCAGGTGGGCCGGTGACCTATTAGCGAGCTAGCGCTCCTCCATGCTGATTGGGTTTTAATTACAGCAGCTTTGCCTGACACTTTGCCAATAATTGGAAATATTCAGCGGCCCTCTCCAGCTCCGGGTGCGCTGCGGAGGAATACATTAGAGTCAACAATGAGAAGGAGAGGAAAGTGACCTTCAAAGACGAGACTGAATTCTTTAGGTCGTTCATTTCTTCAATTAAGAGACCGGCCGATATCAGCCATAACATTAAAACCATCTGAATCATACCATCTGAGTCGCCTCCATAAGCATCTACGAGCCGTGGACATCCAGGAACCCGTTGCCGGTTGTCCGTCTTGTAGGGGAACGGCCCACAAGACCCGCCTGATGTTTTGGAGATGAAATTTTACGAAGTAGGCAGCTGTAGACCACATTGAACACACCCAAACCCTTCAAACTGGCCTGGTTTGATGGAACTAAGTGGACGAGGACAAAGGGACACCCTCTGCCCAGAGGTCAGCAAATCCAAAAGCTTGGTATGAAAAGGAGAGGAAAGTGACCTTCAAAGCCGAAATGGACTGAATTCTGTCTGAAGTCTCAGATGGTTAATATGTCTGCAGATCCGTTCCACTCCAGAGGAGGCGACGGGGGGATGCTGGACTCCATCCGTAGCGCCCATAACCGCTAACCACCAGGCTGTGTACTGCTGGGGATCTTCTGAATGACACTAATAGTCCAGCATATGGCACATTACTGCGCAGTTTGTCTATTATTACTGTTGCAATGAGTACGCCATATGGGCCGCATATATCCACGGCAGTATACTCGCGCCATCCAGTTAATCATCGTTCATCTTTAATTGGAAGCAAACAGCGACGCGTCCCATCTCACATCCTAAAGCCCTTTCATTTGGTTAGGGCCTTAAAGGACTGTGTACCCCGATGATATTCCTTTTCCAATTTGATACACGATATGCTACATCAAATAACAGTCTCCTAAAATCTCCCAGTGATGGAAGCCTTAATCCGATTCATTACCTTCCCCTCTCCCTGACTCCGCTAATGCACACTTAGCGCTGCGGCAAATTCAATCAAAACTGCCTTAACATCATCCCAGAGCTGTGTTCAGCTCAGAGGTTCAGAGCAGATACTGCTAACCGTTGAGCAGAACCACTACGTTTCAGTGGTAGACAGTGCTGTCAGAGTGACGGGATGCTGTTCAGTAGAGTGCTTTACTGGATCCCGACCAAAATCGCGCTGCTTTAATGTTCCTCTGGATTTTCACTCTTCTCAAGGTGCCCGAGAAACTGCCTTAATCTCGGAACAGCCGAATAGTTGAAAGGTCACGGACAAACCACGAAACCTGAATCAAGCATCTATGAGCTGTGGACATCCATGAACCTGGTACCCGCCTGATGTTTTGGAGATGATGATTTTATGAAGTAGGCAGCTGTAGACCACATTAGACACACCCAAACCCTTCAAACTGGCCTGATTTGATGGAACTGGTGGACAGGGACAAAGGGACACCCTCTGTCCAGAGAAGAAGTCAGCAAATCCAACAGCCCGGAGTGAAAAGGAGAGGAAAGTGACCGTCTTACATTTCTTCAATTAAGATATCGGCCGATATCAGCCATAACATTCAGACCATCTGAATCAAACCATCTGAGTTGCCTCCATAAACATCTACGAGCCGTGGACATCCATGATTTTGTGGGGGAACGCCCCACAAGACCCGCCTGATGTTTTGGAGATGATATTTAATGAAGTAGGCAGTTGTAGACCACATTAGACACACCCAAACCCTTCAAACTGGCCTGGTTTGATGGAACTGGTGGACGGGGACAAAGGGACCCCAGCAGGACACCTTCAGAGGTCTTGTCCATGATGTCCATGCCTCAAATGGTCAGATCCGCTGTGGCAGCAAAAGGGGGGCACACTCAATACAATTCTGCTTTGCTCAACCCTTGTAGTTTTATAGGCCCTAACATAGAGCCCTGTGGGACACCACTAGATATGCTAAAGCAAACAGTTCCCAAAAAATTCAGGGTAGCATTAGGATGTATTAAGTAATGAATAATACACGTAAGGGTTCAGGAGGTTAAAGCCCAACAGTGGCAGCTTATTGAACCTGGGAATTGAACCCACAACCATCTGGGATACACCACACTGTCATGGTTATACTAGGAGGATGTCGTATTTTATTCAAAGTCAGTCTTAAATTGTTCATAACCAGATGCAAGTTGTCACAGCACTTGACAAAACCATGGAGGAGCGCTCCGAGTGTGCGGTGACGTCCCCCATCTCCCCGCAGAAGGCTAATCAAAGCTCATCAGCAAATGTTATCAGATGCCTTCCTGGGAGCAAGCTGCTACAACTGGCACAGGCACTTATTCATAAAGAGCTTTCAGAGGTCCCTTGCTGGTCCGGCTCCTGTCAGATACTTGAAAAAATCACACGAACATGGCTGCATATATATTTATTTCTATAAAAATATAAATATGTATATGCGCGGAGCTCGCAGGAAAGAAGGATTCGAGTCAGCCCAAACGTTTACATGCCCAAAGATTCATCCGACGCAGAAGGCAAAGTCCCTGGAAATGCTTAATTAGTGCACTATTAATGGGCTAGCAGCAGCAGCAGCCCCAGCAGCAGCAGCCCTAGCAGCAGCAGCGACTGCGGCTCTGAGCTCGGGGAGGTGGCGGTAATCTGTTTCCAGTGGCAGTGCTTGTAGACACTGCCTGATGCCACGATAGCGTCCTTAATCTGCCTCCGACAGCCTGCCACAGATCTGACAGCCCGTACAGATTTTTCTCTTACGTAAAAGCCAATAGATAGGAGGCTGTCTGAGGCCGGGCTGCTCTGAATTACTGGGGCACGTCCACTGGCCTCCCACTTGTTTTACACCTCGCTCGAGCCTAACGATAAAGCACCATCTCGCCGCTGGACTGCGGAGCACAGGGACGGCGCCAGATGTCTTCCATTCTGCCACGAACAAGTTAAACCCCAGGGCCCGATGCTCGGCTAGTAATCTCAGGACTTATTGCAACAAGGGGCTGGTAGACAGGTACATCCTGGAGAACGAAACCGAAAGAATAACGAGGACAATTAAGAGACTAGAGAGCCTGAAATGACTGGAGAGGAGCCTGCTGAGAAATGACGGAGGCTTCATGTTGTGTGTGTGGGACCCAAGTGGTACCCAAGTGGTACCCAAGTGGTACCCAAGCCCTGTGTGCCAGGGTTCTCCAACAACAGATTTTCCCACCTCAGGCATAAAATCCTTAATAATATTATCCTTTTTATTCAGATATGGGAGCCATGTTCATAAAAAATGTGACGGGGTGGTAAACTCCATCCTGAGAAATGGCTGCAATGGCTGCTGGAACTTGCGTCTAACCTAATACCCACATGTTTTTCTGTTTATATTACAGTGTTCAGAAAAATTTCAGCTTTCTCTAGAAGGAGGCCCCCTGTTCCCCTTCGGGCACCCGACACGGTCCTTATGGTCCAGCAGGTTAAGGCACTGTCACTATGACCAGAGGATCGCTAGTTCGAATCCCAGTCATGATGCTAGCCATGGGCAGCCGGAGCCAGAGAGAGCACAATCGGCCTTGCTCTCTCCAGGGTGGGTGGATGGTGCTTTCTCCCCACATCACTCCAGTGCAAGGCTGGTCGGCACTGGCGTCAGAGCCGGGTACATGGCACTTTCCTCAGAGTGAGTTGGTTGCCCGGTGACGTTGCATCTGCAGTAGTTCGGAGAAAGAGATGATGGCTGGCTGAGCCTCGTAACTCTGGATGTGAGCCATATATGGTTGCACGATGAGATGCAATGGAAGGGATGGAGTCTATGGATTTAGGAAACTTCACAAAGATATTAATAGAAATATCGATAAGCCAGTACGTTCGTAGACCCCAGAGGGTTAAGAAACTGTAAGGTGCATTACTAGTCTGTACTGGGCTATTCTCGGGTAATAGAGGCTTGTAATAACATGTTCGGCCTGTCTGCGGTCCATAGACTGTTTAAGGGGTTAAGCTTTGGGCCAAGCAGATCTGGGACAACATGGAGGTAGAAGCCAGGACGAAGATACCTTTACAAATACTCTCCAGTATGCTAGGTACTGAGGAACAGAACGGGCCCACAAACAGGCCTTTAGGGTTTAAGAGGTCCAAACATCTGTAATTTACATTTGATCTGGTTTCAAATGTGTCGGACGGGTCACCCAGATAAACAGAGCTAATAATCCCGTGGTCCCACGATTACGATCTCTCCAAACAAACAGTGGCTGAAACCCAGCTGGATGCTAAGCGAGTTACAGGGTCGCTCCTCTTCCCTCCACGGTTCGGCCGCGAGGCATTGTTGGGATGCACGCCGTCTCTCCTGTGTCAGCGGCGGAAAATGGAGATGGCACGGGTGCAGGTAAACAGTCATTATCGTGGTATGTGTGCAAAGCTCCCCTGTGGGTTACGGAGACTTAGCACAGGAAATAGCGTCCGTGTCGCTACATATGCAACAGAGAGCCAGGGAAAGGAGGAAGCAGGCTTGAGCATTACCTCAGCATGCGACGAGCAGTCTGGAGGAAAAGAGGAGAAATGGGGGCGTAATTATATCTGACAAGACCCCCTGCACCCCCCCTCCCTTCGCTTACCCACTCCACCTCCCCCGCCACTGCTACCTTTCACTCTGCAATCTGTCCTGAACTGTGTGGCTGGTGATGCTCGAGTAGCAGGTGGGGAGTTTTGGTGAACCCCATGTGCGGGACGGAGATGGGGACAGAGGAGAACCGAGGAAGAGACGTGTCCTCCTCCTTAATCAAGTGTGCATCAGTGCACAGCACAACAACGCATCTCCAGGCAGTCCTCCTCCGCCATCTGTGGGACCAGGAGGGGCATGAGGGCCACCCGTAGAGGAGCAGAGAGTAGGTGCAAGAAATGTCAGGCAAACTGTTTAAAGGGGGCCTAGCTTGTCAAACCATATTTAATGTGGCGGAGTTGAGTACGTGGGAAGTGACGAACCGTGAACCTCAGACACTGCTGTTCCAGAACATCAAGCAGAACCAGAACAGAGCTGTAAAAAAGGCTGATTCCAAAACCCCAAAACTGTTACATCACAGTCTTAGCTTGTTAATTTCCCCAGCCCACTATCTGGCTAGATGCTAAATACAACAGCTACTTCGGACAAAAATGGGAGCGAGGCTATAAAAGGCTAAAAGCTAACATTAGCCATCCAAAGCAAAAACTTATGGCGTAGCAGCTGAAGGCTAAGGGCAGGCACCCAAAGCAAGGACGATGCTGTTTTCAGGGGCACTGGAGCTTTCGTAGCAGCTAAAGGCTAACATCAGGTGACCAAAACAAGTACCAATGATGTTACCCAAAGCACTGCATCCTTTGTAGCGGCTAAAAGCTCACGGCAGGCGACTGAAGCAGGGACGGTGCTGTTATTGGAGGCACTGGAGCCTTCATAGCAGCTAAAGGCTAACATCAGGTGACCGAAACAAGAGCCAATGATGGTACCCAGCGCACTGCATCCTTTGTAGTGGCTAAAAGCTAACGCCAGCCAAGCAAAGCAAGATCTGATGCTGTTATCTAGGCGCACCAGAGTCTTTGTAGCAGCTAAAAGCTAAGGCCGGGCCACTGAAGCAAGGACCGATGCTGTTATCTGATGCCATGGAGCCTTTATGGCAGCTAAAGGCTAACATCAGGCGACCAAAACATGAGCCAATGGTGTTACCCAGCGCACTGGAGCCTTTGTAGTGGCTAGTGCAGAAAGGAAAGACGTAAGACGTCCCGTGACTAATGCTAGTTTAGGCTAAGCTAGGCTGCGAGGCTACTGTGGGCTGTCTCCGTAAGGTAAACCATCCAATAGGAATATAACAGGGTGGTAAACTGAGTTGTTTTACCACGTCTGAGCCTTTTTCACCCCGCAAACTTACCATTTATACAGCAAACAACACTGTAAATGCTCAATAAATGCATCCTCTGGCACCCTCGAAATGAAATGCACTACCTAACATTAGACTAAAAGTGAAAGTCAGTGGTTACCAGACGAGGCGAGGGCACGGGCGATAATGTACACAGGAGGGTTTGATTACACTGAGTGCTGGAGAAAGGGGAGGAGGGAGGTCGCTGTTTGTTTTCGAACAGCTCATCCAAGCCTCAACCTTTGTGACATCTTTGTTTTTGGCAGGCGCTGCAGCGTGGTGGAGGGAGTCAAAGCACATGCCAAGTGCCAGCGCGTCTGGGCGGGGCTTCCCGCTCCCGCTGCCCATCCTGATTCAGATGTCATTTGCGTATTCTCCCTGGATCAAAGGCAGGTCACGTTAATTAGCGGATTTCACACTCCTCTGCCGTCAAACACCACTCCCCGTACCCCCGCATCCCCCCTTCACCCCCCTCTGATGCGATGTCACCGAGCCATGAGACATGTTAATCGCAGGGAGTCGCCTCGGAGGCCAATCGGCTTGGCTTTGCCAGAGGTCGTGGGCCAAGGTCGTAGTTGGGATGCTTGATGATGAACGTGTCCTTCAGGACTTGTTGGGATGCGACCACCGCTAACACTTTGTTTGTGCATACAAACAAAGCCATTTCCACAGTCAACAGCAGATTTTCTAATCCTGCCTCTATAGCACCAGCCAGTATTGTTTACCCCCCCCCCCGCCCATCCCTCTCCACCCCGTCCTATCCCATCCCATCCCATCCACCTGGCTGCCCCCTTCAGGTTTGACGAGAATGAGGTTTAAAAGTGTCTCCTCGATCCACACCTGGGGTTTGACACCAGTCAGACTGGGACGGCGGCCACCGTTTCTGGAGACTGGAGGAGCGCTGGAGATTGGCCCAAGGCGCTGAAGTGCGGGGGACGCTTCGTGAGTGTCTAGCTCAATCCAATCTTCTTGGCTGAGAGCACACACAAGTGTCTCCTTGCGTGTCTCGATCCCCCGCCACTCGGTGTGGTGTTAATCGCTCAGTATTAGCGCCACGTCGCGTCCCATGCATAAACAATCAGGACAAGGGCACAACAGAGGACATGCCGCCGCTACTATGACACACAGACCCCTTAGCAACATGTAGCTGCTGCAAGGCCGAGGCAGAAAGCAAGAGTTTCATGAGCTTGCCTGAGAATATCCGGGATGCATGCTGATTTGTGGCGGCTGTGGATTGCCTGAAGGAACAGGGTGTGCCCTTTTGTGTGGAAAGGGCTTTAGCATGGCCCGAATAGTCTACCGAATGAGCCATGGAGGTGTATGCACCTTCATTCATGGTGTGACATACAAGATATGTTCCTCTGGCCAGCCATGCTGGATGCCTTTACCGTATTTCCATGGTCTAAGGCTACGTTCACACAGCAGGCAAGTGGTCTGGTCTTTTTTATTACCGACTTTGGGCCACTTTCATACGTGGTATTGAAATCCGACAAAAACGGGCCAACAGACATCAGTGATGGAGGTTTTCAGTGGCGGGATAGCGAGGGGTGATATCACAACCACTCCTTGTTTATAAGAAATCCCTAAGAAATGGCCGAAGGTGGCCGCAGGAGGTGTGGGCTCTGCCAGGGATCATGGGCCTCATAATAAGATATTACACCATTTACATTACATTTACATTACATTTACATTTAAGGCATTTAGCAGACGCTCTTATCCAGAGCGACTTACAAAAGTGCTTTGCTATTTACCCAAGAAAAACCTCGCTAGTTTGAATAGACTAATAATTTAAAGATCCTCTAATCTTCGACTCTACTAAACACAAGTCAGTAAGGAGACCACTCTGCTATTCGCCCAAGAAGAGAAGGGTCTTCAGTCTGGGTTTGGAAACAGTGAGCGTTGGACTCTGCCATTTGGACACTCAGGGAAAGCTCGTTCCACCACTTCGGTGCAGGACAGAAAAAAAGCCTGGACGCTCGTCTTCCGTGGATTTTGAGGAATGGCGGGTCGAGCCCAGCCATACTTGAAGCTTGAAGGGCTCTTGTTTGAATCTAGGGCCCAAAACTTTACCAACTCTGCCAAAATACCCAATGAATACATTTCTAGGGCCCCTAACTGTCACAGGCCTGTAGCATCGTCCTTCCTTTTCTGCCCCAGTGTCCAAGCAAAGGTAAAATGAAAAAGCGAAGTTTAAAGAAAGCAAGGCCGCAAACCAAAGAAGTGGGCCTGGCCCGAATAAGCCCAGCTATCAGCCGCTGGAACTCCTTGATAGCTCCTGTCATGCTGGACTGTTCCGAGAGTAAACAGCCCACAAAAACATCGGATTCGGTGAGAAAATCGGATTCGGGACACTTCACCTACTGCCTGAACCTAGCCTTAGAAACCCAGGAGCCTCACAGTTCTGGAAATCCCCTGCACCGGCCTGGCCTTGTAGACCGTCACCGTGTTCCCGATCCGTGCTCTTCAATGTCAAGTGTAATCCAATTAGCACTGAAGCCACCCACTTTGGCTGTCGCTGGAACAACCTAAAAAAAGTCTTCAAAGGCAATCTTCATGTCGGCTTTACAATTAATAAGACCCTCTTGTTGAAGTGCTTTAATCTTTATTGATCTCCGTTCATTTTGATGTGATTCACAAATTTACTCGAATCGATGCCCCGATCAATGGCGTGACTCCGAGGTCAGCCTGCCCATGCACTAGGTGTCAGAAGCCCTCCAGTGCTAATCTCTGAAGTGCACCATCCCTGGGCTTAGCAGAGGGTCCGAATAATAATAAGAGCTGAGGTGGTGGATTCACCCCCAAAACAGACCACAACAAAGGGTCTCGGGGTCAAAAAAAAGGAGCTCTGCTGGGAAGCCAAAGCCCTAGCGAGCAGGAATCCATATCCCCCAGGATGCGTCGGTTCCTCCCAGACCCGGATTACCTTGCTGTCAGAGTTGGGGCGCAGATCCGCCCTGCAACTTCATTAGGCCTTCATCTCCATACGGCAGCTGCAGGAGGGGCGCAAACCTCCCTGCTACCCAGCCCTAGCTCCAGGTGTATCAGTGTGGCAATTAAGGGAGGCAATTAGAGCCCATTCACTTCTCCAGGCTACTGGCAAGAGATAAGCTGTAAGCCCAGACTTAATTGGATCATTGTCTCCGTTGAAAGAGAAAATAGTGGAGGGGAAACAAAGGAAGAAATCGAGTGAGATAAGTCCTCACGCTCGCACACACACACTATACAGACACAATGAGGAGGTAAAAGGGTTGCTCATTCTCATCTTAAAAGATCTGACAACCCGGGCGCTTTAGTGGTCGGGAGGTTATTTGGAAATCCTTGACTTTGACCCACTACGAGTGCAAGCAAAAGAGATGCATTACGTGGGTTACAGTAATGCCGGTAATCACTCCTTGCTCTGATTACAGACCACTTCTGAGTCGAGCCTCAGAAACATCAGCAAATGAGCTGCAGCTGAAATTCCCGTCTACAGGTTAGAGCGCCCCCTATCACATGGAATAGGGGAGGCCTTCCGATCCTATTCTCAGACCCTCAGACCACTGAAGAGCTGTGGTGTTGATGGGATCTTAACTTACGACCTCCTCCTCCTGAGTCTCTTTACAAGCAGGCAGTTAGACAGTCGCTCCACTCTAGAGCTGTGAAGCCATGTGCAAGGGAAGGTGATATCGCTCAGAGCTGGACCGGCCCTACGGTCTAACTGCTGCTCTTCATCAAGTGTGAGGAGGCCATGAGTTCAAATCCCATCCCCAAGAGCTCCATTATCAAAAGCGACCTTCCAGTCTGGATACGTCGATATGTGATAGGGGAGCGATCTAACCTGTGGAGTGTAAACAAACAGTAGCTAAATTGAGGGGGCGGAGGGCGGAGCCACAGGCTACTATCAGTTTCAGCTGCATCTCATTTACGGATGTTTTTGAGGCTCAATTCAGGATGGATTGTTGACCAAACTGGTGCAGAAGAGATGCAGAAGTATTTGTTATTAGGAATCCTTGACTTGGACGAGGGAGATAACAAAGATGTGTTGTCTGGAACATCTGACAATGGTTTGACACCTCTTTGAACTTCCCACTCTGTAGCGTCTGGAGTTTGGTGTTCGTAGTGATGCAGCTTGCAATAACACCGCCTCAGCCCTGCTGGCGATTAGATAATGGAACAAGTTTGTCTGGGCCTGGCCTTTCCCCTGGCCTTGCCGTCGACTGCATGAGAGAATTTCCTCAATGAGCTCCTCTCTTTTCCATTGTTTTGCCGGCGGGCCTACGTCGATCCTAAAATTGTCTTGTTTGCCGTAGTGGTGAATGGGACGTGTTAGTCACTGCGGAGTCATCTGAGGCCATAGTGGACTCTAGTGCATGCAGCTGGCTAATGCGAGTGTGTCTGTGCACGCTTATGTGTGTGTGTGTCTATGTAGTGGAAACCAGGCCAACTGTCATAAAAGTGCTGGCGGTCAGAGTTGATGGTCTGTCATGGTGACTCTTCCCCATTCCACAGCCATGTGGTAACGTACACAAGCCTCTCCGAGGCCACTCCAGGGGCATCTGTCTGGGCATATTGGGCCTGCATTTGTCTGCATCTCTGCTGAATGCTTCCGATTCCCTTCATCGCTGTGGGAGCTTTCCTGGGCTCTTGTTGCTCCAGTGCAAAGACAAGACAAGAGGGCAGCAGCTCTTACTGCAGTGGGCTGTGTTTCATTTCCGTGCTTTAGTGCTGTCCGTGTTCACTAATTAGGCTGCTGTGATGATGTGAAGGCTGCTGTGAAGATAGCGTGACGGGTCGGTAGGTCAAAGTGGGGTACGAAGAAGTCATAAAATGTTATTTTTTTAATAAATATATCTCATATAAACAGAGACATGATTACAATAAATGAATTAGCTTTGGACAAATAGCTTTGGAAAGGGGTGGCATGGCGATGCCACTGGGAAAGTGTTGCACAGCTGCAGTGGCCTGGGGTTGTGGGTTCGATCCTCACTCTGGTCTCTGCTTGTGAGGAGCTTGGTGTGTTCTCCACCCTCTCCACCCTCTCTGAGTGCATCCCAAAAACACATGTGGGTGAATTGGCGGTGCTAAATTGCCCCTAGGTGTCAGAGTGTGAGTGAATGATTGTGTGTGGTACCCTGTGATGGACTGCTTTGCGCCCAATGGTCCTGGGCAGGCTCCAGCGCGGACCCACTCCGGGCCCGTCAAGGAAGAAGCGGATAATGAGACGGACAGACGGACGGATGGACGGACGGAAGCTTCGGAAACACTTTGGAAGAATACAGATGGGACCCACATTGACGGACCAGTGAAGGTACTGCACTGAAGAACTTCAGGAGATCCAGTCGAGCAAGAAGAGAATAAATGAATCTCGCTGTAACTTCAGGGCGAAGGCGTCGGTCTATAAAAGGAAGCACAGCTCTGGTGTTCCAGCGGAGTTGGCACACTGTGTCACACCATTCATGGCGTGCGGTATGCTCGCGCTCGCTGCTGCCAGTAAGAGGCAAAGGAACAGAACTCATACAGCTCCTGCCCTCCGATCCGCACCTGGGGTCCAAACAATGCACAAAGACCTTGAGAGAAAGGAAGCACGTGTTCGTCACCACTATTGAAAGTGTGTGTGTATGTGTGTGTGTGTGTGTGTGTGTGTCGCTCTGGGCTTCCTTTTCCTCTCCCCTCTCGGGCCTGATAACGCCGAGCAAAAACACAGAATGAGAGACAGAAGGAGAAGACGAGTCTGCCCCTCTCTCTCTCTCTCTCTCCCTCTCTCTCTCTCTCTCCCTTTCTCTCTCTCTCTATCTCTCTCTCTCTATCCCTCTCTATATTTCTATCCCTCTCTCTATCTCTCTCCCTCTCTCTCTCTCTCTTTATCCCTCTCTCTCTTTCTCTCTCTCTCTCTCTCTCTCTCTTTCACTCTCTCTATCCCTCTCTCTCTCTCTCTCTCCCTCTCTCTCTATTTCACTCTCTCTATGCCTCTCTCTCTCTCTTTATTCATCTCTCTCTCTCTCTCTCTTTCACTCTCTCTCTCTCTCTCTCTCTCTCTCTCTCTGTTTCTCTTTCACTCTCTCTATCCCTCTCTCTCTCTCTCCCTCTCTCTCTCTTTCACTCTCTCTATGCCTCTCTCTCTCTCTCTCTCTCTCTCTTTATTCATCTCTCTCTCTCTCTCTCTCTCTCTCTCTCTCTCTCTTTTCCGCCTTGCCACTTCATGCCGTGTGCTGCTGAAAGGAAGACAAAGAGACTTTGTTCCTCCCAGAACTTCCAATCAGCCACTTGCCAAGCACAGCCAAGCAGCACCCCCCACATCCCCCACCCCCCCATAACAGGCAGCGAGCCTTGAGCATGTGTGGGCCCGGTGCTGCGACTTTACACAGAACTGCGATTGGTGCTTTTCATTATTCAGCGAGCGCAAAAACACCAAAGTCTCGGGAAGTCTCGGGAAAGGTTCTTGCCTTGTGCAAGTATTTGCAGGGGATGTTTACTTACGAACGGAGGAGGAGATATCAGCTCCTTTCAAGTTCCTCTTCAAAGGCCGGTCTAACATTTGAAACCTGACACGGAGGAGAGGAATTAACGGCCTCTCTCTTCCCGAACGAAGTGCAGGTGTACAAGCTCGCCCCATTCCTCCCGAGGAAGGAACCTTCGCTCGAGGAGGGAGGCTGCGTTCGATAAGCAGCGTGTGAGCCTGTAAAAAAAAAACCCAGGGTCAAGCGATCAGCTTCAACCGACCAGGCCATTCGGACTTCAGCTGCAGCAGCAGCAGCAGAAGCATTGGGAGGAGTAGGAGGAGGAGGTGCTGGGAAGGCCTCGAGAGGTCGTGACGAACTGACTGCGGTCGTTGGGAGCGCTAACGCTAGCGCTAGCTCACGTTCTTCTGAAGTAGCTTCCCAAGCATCCCTCGCTCGAGCATCCTGTCAAATAAAAAGGACGTGCCGTGGAAGAGGAGCAAATATTTTCTTCAGGAGGAACATTTCAGGAGCTTTCAAGCAGACATACTTTTAAATCTGGGTCATGTATGTGTGTGTGTATGTGTATGTGTGTGTGTGTGTGTGTGTGTGTATATATATACATACTGCCTCCCTTTGCAATATTTAAAAGGAGCATTTATCGGCATATGCGCAGCCAGCTGAGGAGATGATAAGGTCCATCCGCAAAGAAGACAGCTTTGGAGATAAAGCTGCAATGATCTGAGCATATGGACTGACAGCTAGTGCACAGAATGACTGACTGACTGACTGACTGAGCCCATGCGGAGAGACGGTGGGGACAACTGCAGCCGAGAAACAAGGGGCTGGGCTCGGAGATAAGCCTTCTCGAACCTCTTCAGATGTGCATGTGTTTACCCTTAATAATTTAAGGGGTGACACTCCAGCTCCCGTCTGATAAAGACGCCCAGTGACAGGAACATGTCTTAGCAATCAGTAGATGGTGTGGTGGAGGGGGTGGGAGTGTGTGTGTGTGTGTGTGTGTGTGTGTGGGGGGGGGGGTGTTCGAGTATTGACTACTCGAATCTCACTAGCCGTGGCACTCAGCAAGTCAGCAACACTAGAGACGGGATCGTGTGGAGGATTTGGAGGGTCAGATTTAGTCAAAATGCTCTGATACAATCTGAACTCCTTTAGGGGGTATAGAGGGACATGGTGAGGGTCAATGGGATTCGTTGATTGCATTCGGTGGGCTGACTTAAACTCTATGTGCCCTCATTTTTTTTTGGCCAACCAGCACCAAATTTTACTGCGACAAATGCAAGCTTTTACAAATAAGGGAGCTACAAAGTGTTCTTTGAGCTTGGCGGTCATTGGAGGTCTTGAAATCTGGACCTTGGATTTTGATGTGGCCAATCAGTTGCAATAGTGCAGGACTGGAAATTGGATTGAAGGTCCAGATTTGAAGACCTGGGCCATAGAAGAACTCGGGTCTCTTCAAGGTTTTTGGTTCTATTAAGAGACTTGAGTGGACATAAGAAGAACCTTTAATGTGGTTAAGAGTCTTTACATTGATGAAGGTCAACCGGGAAACGGTTCTTAACATAGATGCATCTCTTTGACCAAATGGTTCTTCATGGAACTCAAAATGGCCCTTCGAGGGCACTGCTCAGAGAACCCTTTGTTGTACCTTTATTTTCACACTGGCATTTTTCATTTTCGAACCCGGGAGCACTTGCTCTGAGAGTTGGGTACATTGGGTCAAATGTGAAAGCTGTTTTTGAGCCCTGGAGAGGCCCAGATGTTCGCAGGGGTTCTTGCCCACAATCGCTCCTTGGGTGAGAGCAATGCTTCCTCTTCTTTAATCAGCCACTTCGACAAGAACTCGAGAAGGTCTAGATTTGAAGACCTGGGCCATAGAAGAACTCGGGTCTCTTCAAGGTTTTTGGTTCTATTAAGAGACTTGAGTGGACATGAGAAGATGGTTTTTGGCTTTAATGTGGTTAAGAGCCTTTACATTGATGAAGGTCAACCAGGAAAATGGTTCTTAACATAGACACATCTCATTGACCAAAAGGTTCTTCATAGAACTCAAAATGGCCCTTCTAATCACCCACTTCACCAAGAACTTCGGAAGAACTTGTTCACGAGTTCATTTGTTGAGATTAGCTGATGGAGATTAGCACTGAAATTGACTTGCTTGGAGGTCATTGGAGGTCTTCAAATCTAGACCTTGGATTTTGTAGTCCTTGGTAGGTGTAACCCTATGTGGCCAATCAGTTGCAATAACTGATCCTTTTACTTCCAGCGAGAACAAAATCCAGGACTGGAAATTAGATTGAAGGTCCAGATTTGAAGACCTGGGCCATAGAAGAGCTCGGGTCTCTTCAAGGTTTTTGCTTCCATTAAGAGACTCAAGTGGACATAACAAGAACCTTTAATTACATTGATCAATCGGGTCAACCGGGAAACAGTTGTTAACATAGATGCACCTCTTTGACCAAATGATTCTTCATGAAACTCAAAATGGCCCTTCTAATCACCCACTTCGCCAAGAACTTCGGAAGAACTTCTTCACGAGTCCCTTTACTGAGATTAGCACTAAAATCTGCTTGGCAGTGGGTCTCCAGGACCAGGAGCGGTGGACACGTCCAGGAGAGAACTCTCCCCAGCTGGTAGCAAGCGATTCTCCTCAGGACAGCAACACAAGCAATATGCCGTAAACAGAAGGTGGGTGAGAAGTTTTCGTGTCTGAGGAAGGAAGGAGACGTCGGAGAATAGAGGTTAAAGAGTCCACGTCTTCACCGACCCTCAAGCTACTGTCATCGAGAGATAAGTTCTAAGAAGTGGGCCTTCTAAATATTGTCTGGCGCTCTTAACCGCCCACTGTAATTGCCTCACTTATCGAGTTACGCTTGCTCCATCCAGCCACGCTAAGAAGATTTGCCTAATGCTCTTCGAGTAAGTGACCTCTCGGTAACCTCTAACCCCTTAAGGCTCTGCTGAGCCTTGACCTCTGGCAGTTGCAGCAAACCCCTGGACGCTCGGATCGAACGCTGACGTGCCTGCACCCAGAAGATACCGCTCTCACAGTAGGAACTCCTCTAACTGCACCAGCTCGATGCGGAGATCTTAATGGACTTCGTTTGGAAGTGGTGGATGAGGTCTATCAGGGAGCTGTAGGCCTGAAAATTGCAATCCAGAGGGATTGTCCAGACATCGTTGGATCTCAATCAAAAGATGGCCTGGTTGTCTACGGATATTATTATTATCGTTGTGACCTTCACTTTATAGGATTGCTCACAGTTGGCGTGTACAGGCCATTTTCGAGGCCATAATCGAAGAACCCACGACTTGCATTGAAATTCAAATGTGGCTAAATCTGCATTTAAGCACCTTTCGGAGACAAACACGCCAAAACCTCGAATTCCGAGCTCGGCTGCCAACGTAATCCACTACTATTCTCCTCAATAATAGAAATTAGCAAACCCTTTTTTACAGGATTCAGGTCCAGTTGGCAAACTCCGCCAGGCTCTGCTAAAGCTGCCTCTCAGGGCTGCTAGGCTGCACTGGCAGAGCTGAGCACCAAGTTTCTAAACGAATTAAGCAGCAGGTCAACCAGCCGCTGGGTTGAGCTGCTTCTCGTTGTCTGTAGCAGAGCACCTGAGGTTGGTGGAGGTGTCCCTCGCGAGGGAGCACAGAGGCTTGGTTCGTTTTGCTAATGCGAGAAGCGAGAAGCGCTTGCGTTAGCAGGACGCCTATTTTTAAACCGTGTTTAAGGCGATCCATTTCCATAATCCTCAACCCACTCTCCAAACCCCCGAGTATTTATCAAACACGCCTGTTTTTCCCCCTGTCTTGTCCGTTTCCTGCTGGATGCTTAAGTGACGCCCCCCCCAACCCCTCGAAACATTACTTCAGTATTTACTGTAGATAGCTGTAGCGCTCAGCAGTGCTCTCCACACAGCTGCACTCGAGTTTCCTTCCAGCTATTCTTGGAAAGAGGTCACAACTCTGGACATAATGGCTTGACGTTGTTTCTTCTCCAGCAGGCTGCAGTGTGTCTTGAGAATGCTTCCCTGCTCCTTCCTGTCTGCTGTAGAAACCACAACTCTCTCAAAAGCGTCTCCCAGAATAAAAAATAAGGAATTTAAAGAAAGTTTTTGCCTTTTTTTTTTTTTTTTGTGTCAGCAAGTCATAATATACACTGAGTCCAATTGTTCGTGGAAACCCTTTCTAACGATGCATTCAGCTCCTTTAAGTTGCACCCATACCCAAGAGAAGAACCGCCAGATAAACATGAGCCTATTGGCACCATGCTGCATTGAGCTGTGGAGCAGTGGAGGAACTGTGTGTTCCCTGGAATGAAGGATGGTTGGAGCTCCATCCAGTACTTTTTTGGGATGAGTTGGGGAGTTGATCTTCCATCCAACATCTTGACCTCACTAATGCTCTTGTCGCTGAATGCAATCAAATCCTCACAGCAATGCTCTTCCTCCAAAGCCTAGTAGAAAGCTTTCTTCTTCTCTGGACAGTAGAGACAGTTACTCCAACAGAAGCAGGATATGCTCTTCTTAATCCCCTTGATTTCACAAGAAACAATGTAAAAGCAGGTGTCCCAATACTTTTGTCTGTATAGTGTATATCAAATAGTGAAAATATTAGGGTTAGGTTTAGAATTTGGATTAAGTTTAGGCTAGAGTTAATTTGAATTTTGGGTTTAGGTGTTTGGTGTGAGTTTAAGGTTAGGATAGGGTGAGATCTAGGTTTAGGGTTTAGTGTAGGTTTAGGTTTTTGGGTTAAGTTCAGGGTTTAGGTCGGATTTCAGTTTTAGATTATGTTTAAGGTTAGGTTTAGGGTTTAGTGTAGGTTTAGGTATTTGGGTTAAGTTCAAGGTTTAGGCGAGACTTAAGTTTTAGATTATGTTTAAGGTTAGGTTTAGGGTTTAGTGTAGGTTTAGGTATTTGGGTTAAGTTCAGGGTTTAGGTCAGTGATCTGTTTAGGTCTACAGGTAGGTATGGGTTCTGGGTTGAGGTTCAAGTTAGGCTAAATTGGTATTAGGTTTAGGTTTAAGTGTAGGGGTTTAGGGTTAGGCTTGAGTTTACAGTTATGATAGAATGAGTGCTAGGTTTAGGGTTAAGTGTAGGTTTACAATTTTAATTAGAGTTTAGGGTTAGTCTAGTTTAGTAGGTTTAAGTAGTCTAGTAGGTTTAAGTGTAGGTTTAGATTTTGAGAGTTTTGGTCTTTAGGGTGAGGTTAATTTTTAGGGTACAGCGTTAGGTTTTAGTGTAGTATTAGGTGTGGGCTTAAGTTTAAAGTTGGGATGGAGTTTGTGTTAGGTTTAGGTGTAGGATTAGGATTTGGGTTATGTTTAAAGCTAGAGTGAGTGAAAAGCTCTTATGGAGCACTGTAGTTCTGTCTATGCTGGGATACTCACACTCTGTGTAGCATGTGTTATTTTAATTACCCTGTTTCCACTCACTTCCTGTTTCCGGTTCACCAGGAAGGAGAGCATTTCCTGCTCTGGGCCTGTGCACTTTATCCCTGCCCCCCTGCTGAGGCCTTGGTCGCCGCTGTAGTAAATATTTTCCCCCTGACTCTTCCTCTGTTTAGTACTGACCACTCTCCCAGTGTTTACAGCACACGCTTACTGTATTCAAACAGCACAGGTTCAGGGTTTAAACAAACCAGCAGTGGAATTATGAGGTTCTCAATGTGGCAGCATCTGTCTGGAAATGTGCATTTTAATGCATTTAAATGTTTGATTTTATTTAATCATGTTTGTTACAAGTAAGCTGTTACACTATGTTGTACATATGATGTTTATGTAGGTTTAAACAGCCATGGGTATCAAACCCACAACCTCCTAACCACTGGAGCACCACTCTCTTCCGTTTTTATGTTGTATCCCAGCTTGATAAGTCAGTGTCAGATATGCTATGGCACCCCTAGATTAAGAGAACTCAAAGCACCAACAGCTTAGCAGCTGTGGGTATAGAACCCACAACCTTGTGACCAATAGCCATGTGCTCTAACACCTCAGCCATCACTGCCTTTCTTTTATAAGGCACATATCAGCTTGACAAATCGGTGTCAGACATGCTATGGCACCCCTGAGCTCTGGTTTATTGATCACAAGGTTGTGGGTTCAATACCTGTGCCACTGTTAGTGCCTTTATCAATAGTAGCCCCCTGATCAATGTTGAGCAAAGAGCCAAGAGGCTCAAGGCCTCCACAGTGGGGCAGGGCCTAATGTTGCCCATATTTTTTAGCAGTTGTGGGTTATGAACCCACAATCTTGTGATCAATAAGCCCAGCCTCTAACCGCTGAGTCATTACTGCCCTTCTTTTTTATGTTGTGTCCCAGCTTGGAACGTTAGTGTCATGCATGCAGTGGTACCTCTGAGCACTGGGTTGTTGATCACAAGGTTGTGGGATCAATACCCACAGCTGCTATGATGTTTGGTACCTTAAGCAACAGTGTGCCCTTAACCACTATTTGGGCCTTGAGCAAAGAGGCTCAAGCCTCAACAGTGGCCAAGGCACAAAAGGCTAAGCGGCTGTGGGTATTGAACCCACAACTATGTGATAAATTACCCATGTTTATGTAAATGTGCTGGGTTTGGAGATGACACCACTTGCAGCTTATTTTCCATTCATACACCATGGAATTCTCCCTGTATGAGCCAGTCCTAGTCATATGCCTCCTCCTCCCCCACATTTTTATTTCAGCCGAATGGTTTTGTAGTTTTTATAGCCGGTCTCACGAGACACTCTCGCGCGCATCTCTCGCGTGTGTTGCAGCGACTCTCTGTAAATTACACCCTACATCTTCAGCCATCACCTGCTTAATTAAATGACCTTTTGTTAGCGAGCCTCGGTTACAGGGGGAGGGGGTATCGTAGCCCCATTACACCAATAATCACATCAGCGTCCTTTTAATCAAGGCGCTAATTTTCGGCGCAATTGTCTGAGTGCTAGAGCACGAGCATGCGCTTCACGCTGATGAACGCTCTGTGTCCGTGGGTGGGAGGGTTGGCTTTTGTTCTTGGACACTTCCAGACAGGGAAATGTCAAACCAACTTGACTTTGGGCCTCAATTGTCCTGTTTTTCAGTCAGCCTATCTCACCTGGGTACAGTCATAGTGAATCCTTGCGGGCTCTTTTTTATGATCTTAACTTTGGAAATGTTAAAATTTGCGATGATTGTGTTGTAATTTGGTCAAGTCTGCGTTTACATGCCTAATGATGGCCAAAACTGAGCTTCAATTGGATTAAAATATCTTTTTTATTAATATAATATATTTCTAATATAATATTTATAATTCATATATTTAATAATATAATGAATGTAATATATTTTAGTGCAGAAATCCAGATAATTTTGAAGAGTGCTTTACTTTTTCACCCTTTACTTTTTTCTATATTCTCTAGATCCCTCTACCGATGTCTTACGGCCATACTGATTCCAAAACAGTACAAAATCAGTCTTAGGAAGTTCAGTTTGCATCTACTTTAATTGCTAAACAGTTAAAAATCTATTGATGGTATAACTAGAAAACCTGTCATTACCATTACCAAGTGTCATTACCATCACATCAAAATTTCTGTTGGTAATGATGTGTTGCGGTAATGATAATTTTCATATTTTCAGGTAAAATAATAGACGCCGGGTCATGGATTTCTTATTGCCATAGCGGTATGAACAGTAATGACACTGTAATGACACTGTATAATGCCATGATCCAGAGGAATATGTGATGAAATGACATCAAGACTCTTTTTCCATGTGCTTCCCTGTCGCTCTTTGTTTCCATGGTTACGACATAAACAAGCAAACTTTAAATAATTCTTTCATATGTTGACATTTTGTTCTACACCCCCTAACAATGATATTTTTGTTGAATGGCAGAAACGTGACAGTCAAATTGATCTCTGTGTTACCCCAAAACATGTGTGACCGCTCGGTTGACGTGCCCAGTTAGGGTAAATTGAATGAGACGCTAAATAGACCCTCAGCACAAACACTAAACAAGATTAGAACACAATTTTCCTTGCTTGCCTCAATTGTATGTGTTTTACCTTCAGATTGGCAAATTCTTAAAGAAATCTAGTCTTAACATATTCAGACGTGAGCTAGTAGTAGCTGAGCCTCATTGAAGAAGACTGTGCATTGGATAGCTATAGCTCCAGCTATCTAGATCAGTAGGTAGCTATAAACACATTTTACTTTAGGGATGGACATATCTGTCCATGTTTTATTTAGTACCGTGAACTTGATTGTATTCTAGTTCTGTTGTATTACCGGTGACTGTTCTATAGTGCTGGTACGTTCATGCCTAGAATTACCCTAACTGGGCAAGTCAACCGGCTGGTTAACAAGTGTTTATGCTTCCTCAATCGATCCAGAACACAATTTTACCAATTAATATATACATGTTTTGTTAATGTATATCTTAGTATGACTGTTAAAGAGTTAATACAGGTATTTCTAACTGGAATTTTTAACCTGGGTGCATAAAAGTTCCCCTAATTAAAAAATCACCCACCTAATAGTTTGTACAACACAAAAGAGGTGCTATTATGCTAGGTGGTATTAGAGCTATAATGATGGATTTCAGCTGGCTTATGAGTGTTGACATACTCACACATGAAACCTTGCTTCCTTTCAGTGAGCCGTGTTCAACCATTAGCCAATGTTTGGTGTCCTCATTCAACATTGGGCATTTCTCCACCTCATACAAGCCCTATTGGACTCTACCGGACTATCTTTTGCCACAGAAGAGGGACAATTGACACTGGAATAATTAGCTAAGGAAATTGGCCTTAGCTAACAACAATAATAAGCTGTGTGGAGGCTGGTTGCATGACAAGCAGCAAAAGGAAACCAATCAGTGGTTGGCAAAGGCACCGAGGTAAACTGCCAAGTAAAATGGAATTACACTGCAGACAAACGAATGAGCAACACCTTAGTGGAAGCCTGTCTACATAGGAGCTTTATAGCACATGCTATAAGCATTGCATAGCATACTTTAAAAGCAACACTGGACAGATTTAAGGATATGTGCATATGTTGGCATCAAGTTTCATGAGGTTTTATGAAGTTTCAGGACACTGTATTGACAGAACACCCCTTTCCAAATATCTGTGCGCATATAACACTGTTATGAAGCTTCATAATTGGGCTGTTGAACTTCTAGAGGCCTATTTAAGAACAGCATGTACCACGAGTTAGTTGACAGTTTTCAAGGAAAAATGTATGAAAGGTCTGTTTAGTGTTGGGGCATCCATACCACAGATCTACGGTGTTCATAACTAGAGCTCTGGCATTGATACGATGCCTTATGACAGTGTTATAAATGGACCATCAGGTTAGTCTAATGCAAATGATCAGTTACTTCATAAAGCATCTCACACCATCTTGGAATTGTGGGCATATTGTGAGCTATCATAAATAATCAATGTATTGTCATAGCTTCCTACATGTGTTGTCCAGTGCTTATGCATGTGTTATGAAGTCCCTGTGCAGATCAGCAAAGCTCTACAGCTCTAGAAGTTCTGGCACTGGTCAGTTTTGGAGGCCTTGTTCCCCAATGAGATCTTTCCACTTGGTTTTCATGTTGTTTTCCCTCTAAATTGTGGGGAAATATGGAGCACTGCCACTTTTGGTTCCCTAAAGAACCTTATCTCGGATAGTCTATGTTAAAAAGGTTCCTTACGGAACTTAAAGGAGCTCCTCTACGGCGTCACTCCAAAGAGCCCTTCATTTTCTAAGAGTGTGTGGAATAAGCAGGCCCAGCTCTTTATAAACAGGGCTGCCTTCTGTACACTCAAGTGAGGGATTTCATTTTCCAAACTGAGCCGAGAACCGAGCCTCTGAGTCACTGTCGGAGCTTGACAGTGACAGTGTGAATTTCAATTACGACCATAAGCAACTATGACTTGCAGCTGAGGTGGTGGTGGCGGTGGTGGTGGGGGGTGGATGTCTTGGGGGGAAGACATTAACAGGACTGGAGTGCTGTGGAATTCCCATTTCTTCCTCATAATTACTCTTTAATTATCCATTAGTTATTCGATTACCCTGTTTAATCTGGGAGTCATGGGCGTGGGTTTTGGAAACGGTGGCGTAGTCGACTGGTGAACTGGGTACGGGTCTAATTAGAGGCTGGGGGGGGGAGGCGGTGGCGGCGACGGCGACGGGGGGGGCATAGACATTTTCTTGTAAGAAGGGTGGTCAGTCTTCAGTTCTTTGATATTTTGGGAGAAGGACCACGCCCTTAACCCCTACTTCTCCAGGTCTTCATCCCCGGTCTATCCCCAGTCTAACAAACATTGCGCCCCCCTCCTTCCCAGTTCCTCCCTCTTCTTTAGACCACCCCTCTAACACAGAAAAGCCGACCCGGACACCAGGCCTCAGACACTTCCGAGTCCGCCCTCCTGGCCCACCTCAGTGTGTGGTCCGCACTAGCAAAGAGAAATCAATAGGGGCTATCTTGGAATGTATTGGTTTGTCAAAGCTCACTAGAAGCTGGCACTGGTCAGTTCTGGAGAAACTGGCATGGCGTAGGTCAGCCAAAAAAAGTCAACCAGCATTGCCACCATGGCCGTGCTGGTTGACTAGCATGACGGCCTGACCGTGCAGGTCACCACTATGACCAGCTTGGCCAAAACTGCCAAACCAGTATGACCAACTTGACAACCTGCTTGGTCATGTCAATCAAACTCAATGAAAACCACCATGTTGTGTTTTGGTTGAGAGCTAAGCCAGGTAGATTTTGGCCTGGATGACCAGGAGCTTTTCAGCCACCTTGGCCACCAAAGACCAGTGTAGACCACCCGAAACCAGCAGGAACCAGGGCTTGAGCTCCAACCCGCCAAAGTGAACTTCCCAAGGGTTAAATGAGCTTCCCTTGTACAGGAGGTTTTCCATGGGTTTGAAGAACCCTTTGACCAGGCAAAGAACCATTCAAGGATCCAGATGGTTTTTATACAGAGCCATTAACTTAAGCGAAGATCCACCTTTTTCTTAGGTCAGCTTCCTGTCCAAACATTAGAAGGCCTTATTCCACTTAGATCTTTCCACTGGACATTCTTGTTGTTTTCCCACTAAATTGTGGAGCTCCTCTGGTTTCCTGAAGAACCTTATTGTGGATAGTTTCAGTCATAAAAATGAATAGGACCTATAGAGGGAGCCGTCGCCGCCATGGGTTCTCTTTTCGCTAGGAGATACTTCTACCCCGCCGCTCCCGTACCAAAGACTTTCCCAGCAAGGAATCAAGCAATCACACCTCGAGTCTTCAGATTCTACCATTTATTACACATATTACATTCTTAAATAAAAATGCTCCACTGAACAGTTCTTGCATAGATATCTTACAATACCAATTTAAAAAAGAATTATGAAACAGACCAGTAACAAAAATAAATTTTTATCTTCTTCCTTAATAAAGAACATTACCATACTAACATTATATCATACAAATAATAATAATATTTTAAACACTTTATACAGCAAATTAAAAAGGAGAAGAACAGAAAAAAAACGTAAACAAAAATAAAACAAGGAAACAAATCAAACAAAGAATCGTTCAAATGAAAAACCAACGCAGAGGAAGTGTGAAGCGTGAAGGGTGATAGTGGTGTGGATAGTGGACAGCTAGGTAAGTAGGGACGATGATGATGATGATGACGGCGGTGACCATGATATGGTGCCGATGATGGATTAAGGTGGCCCTGCTCTAGCTAGAACCTACAACCTGTACAAATGTGTGTTTGATGGCATTTACTGAACTCCCTTTTGTTATCCGACAAAACCCGCGCTGACCGTCGACCGCCAGAACCTACAACCCCCCCACGCCCAACAACCACCGGGGTAAAAAGGGGGGCGAGTGGCGGCGGTGGAGGAAGGAGAGTGGCCGAAGCGAGAAGCACCTGTTCGAGAAATAAAAAAGCGGTCGAAGCGTTTTCAGCTGAGGTCTGTTGTTGGGTTAAGTTGCTCCCTGGATAGTGGACTGCCTGCCTAGGACGTTCACAAGTAAAAGGTCGCGGCCTCTGGACACGCGCACGGCAAGCTCGCTCACTCTCTCTCTCTTTACAAAAGCGACGGCATGGTAACTGTGACTGAAGGTCACTCCAGGGTTCTGGGGTTTCTAGGAGCCGATCAGGCGGTGGTCCCGCCGATGAGACAGGGTGAGGCAGGTGTGTGAGGGAGAGAGGATGGGGGTGGTGAGAAAGACGTAGAGAAAGGAAAGGTGTGGTGAAGTCCTGTGTATATGTATATCTATGTATATACTGACATATCGAGTTATTGGAGAAGCACAGCAGACAGAGACTGACTCTGAGATGCACCCTGCAGTACGGAGCGTGAGCCTAGGGACCGGACCCCCGGATGACAGGCTGTGATTTGGGGTTTCGTGAAATCAGACACAGTAAAACCAATGCCGACTACGTTTGCCGGCTACGTTTGGTAGAAGCATTAAGTAAAGAAATCTTGGTTTGAGAAGCTGGGCCTAATCGAGACAGGGATGCTCCAGGATAACCAGACCTAAAGGTCTGGAGGCGAGTCTGAGGAGTAGCCTAAGGGCTTCCACGTATACATCCACCTCGGTATAGCCTGGCTGATATTGGCCTGGACTAGCATGACGGCCTGACCGCGCAGGTCACCACTTTGACCAGCTTGGCCAAAACTGCCAAACCAGTATGACCAACTTGACAACCTGCTTGGTCATGTCCATCAAACTCAATGAAAACCACCATGTTGTGTTTTGGTCAAGAGTTAAACCGGGTAACCGGCATAGGGTAGGTTTTGGCCTGGATGACCAGGAGCTTTTCAGCCACCTTGGCCATCAAAGACCAGTGTAGACCATCTGAACCCAGCAGGAACCAGGGCTTGAGCTCCAACCCGCCAAAGTGAACTTCCCAAGGGTTAAATGAGCTTCCCTTGTACAGGAGGTTTTCCTTGGGTTTGAAGACCCCTCAAGGATCCAGATGGTTCTTCGAATGGTCAGGGTTCTTATACAGAGCCATTAAGTAACTTAAGTGAAGAACCCTTGAAGATCCACCTTTTTGATTGTATGTGGTCCAATTCTGTCATGCCAAAACCTTGTATCACCATTGTTGGCTGTTCTATTTCATTCTTTACATTGACCATTGGTAAATGACAGCTGCCCCTCAGGAACGAGCCAAGTGGGTTGGTCCAAAGTTCCTCAGAATACAACCCTGTTACTTTAACTAACATTACCAAAGAGATACTGAGAGATACTGAGAGGTTTTGCCATGACAGTAGCGACACCGCCACCAGGAGCCGAGGTCATTTACCGTGCTGATCACTGACCCTTGACATGAGATTAGCGCAGGGGTCACAAAAGGCCGGTGTGGCTGCAAGCTTTTAACCCAATCGAGCAGAAGCATTGAAGCCAGGTATTGATTTACATATCTACATATCTTTTTTTTGGTGGCGTCTGCCTTTGCAGACAAAGGCCAGCGACCTCTGGGTCAAGCTAGGTAATCCTAAAAGCTCCATGATCCCAAAGTGTTCCAGTTTGGCATGGTTTTACTGGTCTCTTCCAAACAGAAGCCCAAAATGCTCTGCTCTGTTCCCCGAGGTCACGCTCTCGTTCTGTGACAGGTACACCTTAACAGCCAATCGTGTAGACGAGTGGACGCTGGACGGTGGTGCGGACTGACAGGCTAAGCTAGCGGTACACAAAGTGCGTTATGGTATGCATCGAAAATGGTTCTGTTTAAAGTTCTGTTTCAACTAAAGAACCGAACACCTACAATCTGTGAGCAAGAGGTGTTGGAGTCAACCGAGACCGGTTTGCCTGTGTTCCGAAAAAATCCCTCCGGTTCGTCGTTCAGTTAAGGAAAGTGGCCCGGAAAAAAAGTGCCTCCACTTAAGCCAGAATGGAACAGCTGGGGATTTACCGAAACGGATGGCGACTTAACTGTTCCTTCTTTTTCTGATAAGATAAACAAAAAAGCCGAAAGCCAATCGGGGCTTGAAACCCGGGCTGAATGATAGCGAATTCGCTTCGAGAACCAAATGGAGAATTTCGCCAGGACTTTTTCCGACAGGCAATTCTGACCTTCCGAAGACTCGTTCTACCTTCAGCATCCTTCAGAAAGACTCAACTCCACTGTAATATATGCAGTGTACTAAAAACCAGTGCGACTACTTCGCTGCTGCGGCTGCTGCGGCTGCACTGCTACTCTGAAAAGGAATCAAATAAATCACCCTCGGCTTGGCGAACAAACCAGTATGACTATATTACAAAGCGCACGCATACCCAACGACCATGAGGATGGTCACACACACACACACATACACACACACTGATGCTCAGTAAAAGAAAAGAAAAGAAAAGAAAAGAAAGAAATTAGGGAAGAAACTCGGGAACGGGCTCGGGAAAAAGTTGCAAACGAAGAAATGACCCTCGTACTCTCGCTTTCCGACACCCAGCAGACACGTGAATCTTTGGGCAGAGTGTTAGCATGTATCTGACGATGTTCCTGCAGTTGATTGTGCATTGATTGCTGCTGTCAGTAGAGTAGAGCAGTGTGGAGGGAGGAGAGAGGAGAGAGGCGAGGTGGGAATGGCGTTTGGGGTTTGGGGTTAGGGGCTGGGATTGGGATTGGGAGTTGGGGGGGGTTGATCAAACCTCAGCAAGTGCAGGCGATGTCTGTAGCATGCTGATCGCTATTCTATTGGATTGGCCTATTTACGTCATATTTATTTGGTACGTTCTGGAACGTTAATAATAATTTTCCTCTGCAAAAAAATAGCTTCTTGCATTTACAGTGGCAATGTACAGTTCGGAAACAGATGATGCACGTCGTCGGATCTTGGATCTTAGATCTGCATGTTCCTCTGACGTTCCTCGGGCGAAAGGAACTATGTGACGCTGTTTTTTTTCTTTATTCCTACTGCTGACTCTCGTACGGTGGCTAGCTAGCATTGAGAATCGAACCCTTGCGGGACTGAGAGTTGCGGGAGACTGGATTGAATGCGGAGCTGGGATCCAGCAAGGCTGCCCACTGTCCCTGGTGTCCCACAACTCCTCCAACGGGGCGTGTAGTGTTATTCCCAACGCTAATATGACACTGTACCAGCATTCCTCATGGAACGAGACTTTTACATCTACAATCATCACGTAACGCGAGCCGCCTGGAGCGGAAAAAGTGCCGCACAATAACCCCAAGTTTGATTGTACGCATAAGAGAGTGGGAGGGGTCAAACATCGTCATCCCTCCACTTCGATTCATTTGGCATCCTTTGCATCTCAGTGGAGATCAACAACAACAACAAGAAGAAGAACAACAACAACAACCAAAAAGGAAAACCCATGAAGCAAGAGTGGAAAATACAAAAAGGTCTTGAGCATACAAATCCGAAAACCGAAGCGAATAGCAAAAAATCCAGGTTTGCCTAGAGCAGATTGTTCAGTCCTTGTGGTCGAAAAGAGTGAGAGACGTGTGCACGCACAAGTAAGTGTGTGTGTTTGTTTGTGTAAGTTTGTTAGTGTGTGTGTTAGTGTTGTTAGGAGGAGGAGCAGCTGCCGTACGGAAAGCAGCGCCTGGCCTGCGACGCCCGGGCAGCTGTACGCAGTGAGGGTATTTGGTATCGATCGTGTTGTTGTGAGGTTCCCCTGAAGGCCGTGTTGGGTCCATTTAGTTTCGATGGCTTTAAATCCCCGCCCCCCTCCCCTCCCACTTCACCTTCGCTTTCGCAAACCGACCACCTAACGTAGAAGAAGGTAGGGCGGCGTCGCAGTAGTAGTGGTGATAGTAGGCCCGTAGGCCCGTGGCGGGCTTGGCTGGCAGAAACCTTGGGAACAGCCGCATGTTGACTGATCCCCAAAGATTCCGAAGCTGACTGTTAAGCTAGAGCTAAGCCTAGGCCCGGTTTAGCGCGACGGCAAGAACATACGAATGAGCTCTCGCGCTTACACTTCAAAGCTTGACTTCAGGCGCAAAGGAATCCTCCTCCAAAACAACAACGGCGAAAAGAACAGGGAGAAAAAGAAAAACGAAAGAAAAGACCCAACCCTACTGCGAAGATATCGGCCGGAGTAGAGGGCCGGGAAGCAATCTGCTGCGTGTGTGTGCTGAAGTGTGAGTGTATGTTTGCGAGAGGCTGCCATGCAGTGTTTGGTGTCTAACTCGTTAACCTCGTTAAACCCTTTGTTTTTTTTTTCGTTTCCTTTTTTTTAACGTTATCTCCGAAAAAAGAGCCATGAGCTAAGAAACCGTGGTGTGTTTCCTTGTTGCGTGCGCGAGTTTATGTGAGAGAGATTTGTTTGTATTTTTTTTTTTATTGTTTTCTGAATTTTTTTTGTCTCCTTTTGGTATTTTTGTCTTTTTTTTTACGATTTTTTTGTCTGTATGGAAAAAAAAGCACAGAGAACATTGAAAAAAGTCAGTGCAGACAATGGATACGAAACAGGCAAAAGTTCATCTGGCCTGATGCCACTGTGTTCTCATTTTTTTTCGTTCTTTTTTGTGGATTCTGATGCCAGCAGGCGTCTCCAGTCCGAGAAGAGTCCCTCCACCCCTCCCCCTGCCACCCCCCCCCAAAAAAAAACAAACAAACAACGTCCCACCCGCTTTACGTCCCTACGGCCCTACCTTCCCTCTGCGGGAGGCTTGAGCTCCAGTACAGGGGGGCGCCAGTATCAGCACAGAGCCAACCAACGTTTCCAGTGTTGAGAGTTTGCGTTCATTTTTGTTCGGAATGGAGCGAAGCGGAAAACAGACCCGCTAAGGCCCGCCTGTCCCGCCCTGCTGCAAGTTGGTCGAGTCCTGGATGCTTTCGGGCTTTGTCGGGTGCTTCCTTCCTGTCCGTGTCAGATAGGTGCTGCTGCTGATTTGAAGCTTTCAGGGAAGGGACGCTTCGTCCAACTCTGACTTCGTTGCCTTGCCCCCAATACCCATCCCAGCCACCCCTACCCACCCCGATCCCCGTGCCCGTATGTGCACATTCACGCTCGTGTTCGCAAAAAAACGTCCTTTTTTTGTTGTTGTTTTCTGAGAAGTTTTAAGACATGTTCAGTTCAAACAATCGTTCTCTTTTTTTCGTAACACTGTCTCTTACAAAAAAAAAACAAAGGCAAGAAAGTGTCGCTGCGCATTTGTTTCAGTTGCCTGCGAGGTGACAGGCGCGAAAGAATGAGAGAAGGGAGGCGCACTCGCAAGCTGAGAGCAGGGCCTCGTCGGCTCCGCCGGTCGCTGTCCGGAAGGGTTTTTAGTCCGTTTGTAAAAATTTCCGTTTTTTGGCAACGCCGTCTTCCAGAGCAGCGAGCAAACTGCGGCACGTGGCGGGAACCGCCACCTCGGCCGTCGCCACCTCGAAGTCGAGGACTTTTCCTGGAAGGCGTTGGAGAGCAGGACTCTGAGAGGACATTTACATTTCTACAGCAGAAGCATTCGTGAACGCATTCGGGAAGTGTTCGCCGGTTCACGCGTTTGCCGTCCCTGCACCTGTTGCTGGGATCTGACCTGACTGTACAGAGAAGAGCAAAGGAAAAAAAAAATAACGGAAACGGCGGCGGTTTGGCAGTGTCTGGCTCCCGAGCGAAGTGCTCAGGCCAATTAAAAGGCCGGAATTTTAAAAACATGGGACAATAGCGTGGGATGGTCCGGGGGAAGTGATGAATCCAGTAAGCTCCGCCCTCAGAAGCTCCTCGCCTCCTCCCCCGTTCCTCTCAGGAAGCTCGAGCGGTTTTGTTTTTGAGTTCTCCGCAGGGGCAGCCTTCTTCTCTGGACGAGGCGAGAGCAAACCAGCCTCGCTCTCCCCTTCTCTCTCTCTCTCTCTCTTCCTCTCTTTCTCTCACTCTTTCTATCTCTCTCTCTCTCTATTTTCTCTTTCCCTCTCTCCCACTCTTCCTCGCTCTCTGTCTCCCCTGCTCCCTCAGATGTGCCTCTTCATGTGCAGAGCCAAATGGTCAGACCTGGAGAAACACCTGCAGAGAGAGAGAGAGAGAGAGAGAGAGAGTATTAAACAGTGGTAACTTGGCAGGACATGTCATGTAGTGTAGTTGTATCTACCATGTTAGCTTGTGGCTACTGTGTTAGCCTGCGGCCGGCATATTAGCCGTCAAGGTTGCTAGGTGACAGGAGCGGCGTTTGATGACACAACAGTAACGGCAGGAGAAGCGGGAAATCTGCTTGGCCTCTGCATTTGAGGTCTAGGCAGCCTTCGAAGGCTACACCTTCGAATGCAGTGTCCTTTGAAGGATGCAGCCCTTGAATTGAGACACAGCTCATATTTTGGTTTTCCGCAAAAGAGGATACTGGGGACACAAGGCCTAAGTTGTAGGACCATGTCATGTAGGACCATGTGTATGGGAATAAGTAATGAAATTACTAATAAATAAATAAATAAATAAATAAATACATTTTCAATTTTTTTTTACATTTTCAATGTCAAAAAATATTGATAAAAATATTAATAAACTAAAAAATGTCTATTTTTATGTCACGGATGCTAAATAGTGACATTTCCCCCATTTCTGAATTGCATTTTTCACGTCCCAAAAAGAGGACATGTCCAGGAAAAAGAGGACATATGCTCACCCTAGACCAATATGTCAATCATGTTAGCTTGTGGCTAATGTATTAAATCAGGACATTGTATCAAACATTGCTATTAAAACCTACAATACAGCATAGAACGCTAACCGCTAATTCTGTTCCGTCAGGGCCGAGGACCGTCCCACCCACCCAGAGACAGAGAGGACAGTTAAACACTCCGACTGACGGATGGCTGTGGCACCGCCAGAAATCGAACATGTGACCGAGACAGCGCTCGGTCAAGACATTTGTGCCACTCGGCAGCCCACCCCACCGCCCCCAGCCGTGGACTGCTTTTTTGGATACAGGCCAGCTAATCATTGTGTGTGTATATCAGTCTTAAAGGTACGGTAACAAAAACAGCCCGTTCGAGACCGAGAGAGGGGGGCTGTTTAAAAATCTCTGCTGTATCAAACGAGCCCTCGACGCTCGTCTTGCATAACAGGGTTTGATGGATCAGGCTGGGGTTTGAGGGGCGTCGGGGCACCATATGACAGTCGGCGCAGGCTTTGCAGATGGAGTCTTTCAGGCTTTGTCAGAACAGAAAGAAACAACATTTGGTGTTCAGGAGGAGAAAAAAAAAGCGGAATATTTAAGCATTCGATTTTTCTCGTTAACGACAGATCGTCTCAAAGCCGTCGTCTTGCCAGCTCACTGGGACAAGCTGTGAGAGGAGAGCTGTGACTGTGCTGGAGAAACTGCTTAGCATGTCCTGTATGTGTGGTTTTCTCTCCCAGACTCGGGAGTGGATTTCAACGCTGGAGGTGAAACTACTGTACGAATCGCGAGGCCGCATTACTTATGTAGCGCTCGGCTCGCGGCCGTTAGATGTGGATCGAGCCAGAGGCTTCTTTGTCGTCATCGATTAAGCTCACTGCTAGTAATTGTGAGTGGTGGGCGCGATAAATAACAGCGGCGGAGGAAATCTGTAGGCTACTTGGAGATGCCATATCTGCTTTACATTTATCAGACGATGGGGATTGGTGTATTACATTCGTATGCAGTCAAAGATGAATCACTGCTGGAATGAAGAACGCAGTGGAAAAAGAAGGGAGGAAGAGAAATGAAGAATTAAAGTTTCAATTTGCCCGTGGCTGTATCCATTATTAATTAGCATAGAGCTACAGCGCTAAATCCTGCGGTGCTTTTCCAGAGGAATAGCGGGAGAGAAGACGCACAGGTGGACAGAACTGCGTCTGGGTGTTGAAGCTTTGGGTGAAGTGTGTCGTGAATGTTGGCCATCTGCACCCTGCACATCATCATCACTGCTTCCTCAAAACCATCAAAACTAAAATACTGACGGTTTCCCTAATTTTACAATAAATCTACAAATATCATAAATTTCATTATCCCAATATAATACAATGTACTGCATCGTAACCCTGGTGATATGTACAATAGCACTCTAAGCTACAGTGTCACTCTGAGCTACAATAACACTGGGAGCTACAAAAACACTAGGAGCTACAGTCACACTAAGCTACAGTGTCACTCAGAGCTACAGTCACACTAAGCTACAGTGTCACTCAGAGCTACAGTCACAATAACCATCAGTGTCACTCTGAGCTACAGTCACACTAACCATCAGTGTCACTCTGAGCTACAGTCACACTACGCTACAGTGTCACTCAGAGCTACAATAGCACTGTGAGCTACAGTCACACTAAGCTACAGTGTCACTCTGAGCTACAGTCACACTAAGCTACAGTGTCACTCAGAGCTACAATAACACTGGGAGCTACAATAGCACTGTGAGCTACAGTCACACTAAGCTACAGTCACACTAAGCTACAGTGTCACTCTGAGCTACAGTCACACTAAGCTACAGTGTCACTCTGAGCTACAGTCACACTAAGCTACTGTGTCACTCTGAGCTACAGTCAAACTAATCGTCAATGTCACTCTGAGCTACAGTCACACTAAGCTACAGTGTCACTCTGTACTACAATAGCACTGTGAACTACAGTCACACTAACCATCAGTGTCACTCTGAGCTACAGGCAATACAATAGTACTGTGAGCTACAATAGCACTGGGAGCTACAGTCACACTAAGCTACAATGTCACTCAAAGCTGCAAAAGCACTGTGAGCTACAGTCAAACTAATCATCAATGTCACTCTGAGCTACAGTCACACTAACCATCAGCGTCACTCTGAGCTACAGTCACACAAAGCTAGTGTCACTCTGAGCTACAGTCACACTAACCATCAGGGTCACTCTGAGCTACAGTCACACTAAGCTACAGCGTCACTCTGAGTTACAGTCACACAAAGCTACAGTGTCACTCTGAGCTACAGTCACACAAAGCTACAGTGTCACTCTGCGCTACAGGCACACTAAGCTACAGTGTCACTCTGAGCTACAGTCACACAAAGCTACAGTGTCACTCTGAGCTACAGTCACACTAACCATCAGGGTCACTCTGAGCTACAGGCACACTAACCATCAGGGTCACTCTGAGCTACAGGCACACTAACCATCAGGGTCACTCTGAGCTACAGTCACACAAAGCTACAGTGTCACGCTGAGCTACAGTCACACAAAGCTACAGTGTCACTCTGAGCTACAGGCACACTAAGCTACAGTGTCACTCTGAGCTACAGTCACACAAAGCTACAGTGTCACTCTGAGCTACAGTCACACTAACCATCAGGGTCACTCTGAGCTACAGGCACACTAACCATCAGGGTCACTCTGAGCTACAGTCACACTAAGCTACAGCGTCACTCTGAGTTACAGTCACACAAAGCTACAGCGTCACTCTGAGTTACAGTCACACAAAGCTACAGTGTCACTCTGAGCTACAGTCACACTAAGGTACAATGTCAACAAATGGTCTAACTTGTATGCAGAAACTTACTTAACCATTAAATCCTGATTCTAATCTGATTCAATGGCTTAAAACAATTAAATTTGTCCAGAAATGATTTCAAAATGTTAAAATACATTATTTTATTTTACTTATAATATATTAAAAACAACCTCCAAAGGAATAATACGAGATTTATTCACTATATTTTATATATAAGTTTTTTTGAGTTTGATAGGCCACATTAAAAAATATACGACATCAAGAATCAGTTCAGTTCAGATAAATCCAATTAGCCAGGACCACCGTTCACCCTCCGTCCAAACACAGGAGACAAGCTGCTCTGAAGGCCATCAAACCACTCCTCTTCATGTTGCTGTGAGGAATCTAAGGTTGACAAAGCAGAGGTGTGTGTGTGTGTGTGTGTGTGTATGGGGGGGGTATTAGGGCCTGCTGGACAGATGGCCCTGTGACACTGGCCGCCACACCAGCTGGCACACCCATAACCCCCCTATCCTCACCCTCACTCAGCCCCACTCCATACCCAACAGGGGGGCTGGGCTTGATTAGGCAGGATTAATGATGAGCTGTGAGTGAGTGTGTGTGTGTGTGTGTGTGTTAGCTGACTGTATTTGCTGTTAAACTTTCCACGGCTGCTGCTCTTCACATCCCATTCTGATGGTAATGTGGGACACACACACACACATGCACATGCACACACACACCCACTGATGAATTCCCCCAAGGAATGCCTCATGGAGAGAACCGAGAGAACCAGCTGACGACTTGCCAGCGCATCACTTTTGAGACATTAAAAGCATGTAAGTGGCTATTCAGGCTAAGCTAAGGATGAGTTAAGGCTCTTTAGAAGTCATTTCCATAAGCCGGTCCCAAATGCTAATGTTGCTAACAGTGAATGGAAGTCTATGGCCTACCAGTTAGCTTGGGTGCTAATGACACACTACTTTTAAGCGGGTGCTAGCTTCCATTAACTGTCCTATAAACCATGTGGGCAGTACTTAGAACTACAATTTAATACTTTAATATCTCGCATTTCTTCTTTGGTTCTTCAGGGAACCAAAAGTGGTTCTTCTATGGCATCACCTATGGCATCACTCGAGGGAACCCTCTGTAGCACCTTCCTTTTTAAAAGTGGATGGATGGATGTGTCCACCAGCAAACGTGCTTTCTAGCAACCCCTTCAAACAGCTTAGCCAACTCCAGTGGGGTTCCTCAGGGGTTAATTCTAGGCCCAATCCAAAACAACTAAGATAAACAGGAACCAGGAGGGTCCAATGTAAAAAGCTCCCCATGGGGCTAATGGGAGGGGGGCTGATGAGAAGGACTAGGCCTTACTGCTCTGCCAATGCCTTGGCACCATTTAACCTGGTAAAGAACCTTCTTTGAGTTATCAAGGTTCTAGATAATATCCTCTGATATAGTAAAGAACCCCGCTAGAACACCCCCTGGCCCTCTTTTGTTCTGATTGGCTGTGCTACATCAAAAAGAAGAAGAAAAAGCAGGCCCAACTGAAATGCTGCTAAGCTCAGTGTAATTGGGCGGGGCTAAACTTCTGAGATTCCACAGGGGTTAATACTGGGCCCAATCTGGAGCAACTAAGAAAACAGGAACCAGGAGGGTCCAGTAGGGGGGCTAAAGATGGTAGCCCCGCCCCCCTCCCCAGCAGACCTGACTGAAACCCTATTTTTTTCCCTCCTCAGTCTGATTGGTGATTGGACGGCACTAAATTTCAGGGTATGGGCCCTTTAACTAAGTCAGAGATGTGATGAACTGAAGGTGCTATCAAAGGTATAGTGTGTGTGTGTGTGTGAGAGAGTGTGTGTGTGGACATGCTTTCTAGCATCCACTTCAAACAGATTAGCCAACTCCAGAGAGGTTCCACAGGGGTTAACACTAGGCCCAATCCAAGAGCTAAAAAAAACAACAACACAGGAACCAGGAGGGTCCAATTTAAAAAGCTCCCCAAGGGGCTGATGGGAGGGGGCCTGATGGGAGGGGGCCTGATGGGAGGGGGGCTGGGTCTTACAGCTCTGTCACAACCTTGGCATCATGGGGAGTCAATTATAAACGCAGCATTCGGTTTCCACATGCCGCCCCCCCACCCCCCCAGGATGCCCCTTTTCACGCCATCAGTGCTGCTGTGCATTTAGCAGTGGGTGCTGGAGCAAACACAGCCCCACGAGCCACGATAGAGCCATAACATTAAAACCACCTGCCTGATATTGTGTGGACCCCCCTCGTACCGCCTGCCATGGACTCCTCAGGACTTCTGAACTGGTGATCTGGTACCAAGACCAACATTAGCAGCAGATCCTGTAAGAAGTTGTGAGGTGGGCAGTACTGCTCACTGGAGGCTCCGCCCAGCTGCTGCCATCAGTCCTAGACAGGACTTGTGGAGTCCATGCATTGACGGTCAGGTGGTTTTAATGTTACGGCTGATTGCTGCCAGCCTCCACTGAAGAGAGCAGTGGAGGTGGATGGTCGGGATGGGGTGCGGGCCGGTCAGCCTGGTGCTGCAGCCGCCGTGGCTATTAGCGCTTCCACCTGGAGCGGAGCGCACGCGGACGCCGGCGTGTAATTGGCGCCGATCGTCCGGGCCGAGTGACAGCATCCCGCTATTGTCACCTGACAGGCTATCACTCAAAGCTACCCCCGCGTGCACGGAAACCTCGCTCACACTCCTTTTTTCTCTCTCGGAAACACACACTCTCGCTTTGTCACACACACACACACACACACACACACACACACAGACACACACACTCAATCAGTCCTCCCAAAGCCCATCACTGTCACGTCACTTAAAGACAAAGAGAGCCTTTGTTTCTGACAGGACTGTGGGATGTAATGACAATGTTTCTATGAGCCGTATGCGGGCATGTGTGTGTGTGTGTGTGTGTGTGTGAGAGAGAGAGTTATGTGTGTAGGTGCTCATCTCTCACTCTGAGCATAATAATGCTGTGAACAGCTTTACTTAAGTGCAAATTGCCTGTGTTCTAGCTAAAGAAGTGCTGCATAGAGAAGAAGGGACGGGACGGGATGGGAGGGGATGGGACACTTAAAGGGACAATACCCAACATTTTCCAGGTGCATTAATGTCACTCTCGGGCGGCTGTTGAGCTGTTTTGGGCCGTCCTTCACTCTGACATGACCTTTTCATGGCCTGTCTTTAACCTTTCGAGCAAAACAAGGTGATTTGCCCTTAAAGCAAAGTGCCATTAAAGGGCCGATACCAAGAAAACAAAACAAGGGCTGGAGCTAGCGCGTAAATACACCCTTTCCTTTTCCAGGGGCTTCAGAAACGGCCCAATTTCAGTGCACAGTTTCTGTGATGTCACAAAAACCAGCATATCTGTAGCCCATGCAGTATATCCGCCTGTTCGGCCTACAGCAGCTTAGCCCCGCCCATTTATGCTTAGGTTATGCAGGTCATACTCACTCAGGAGTGTTTCAGCTGTTCAGATTTCAGGCTTTCTTGACAAAGCACAGAAGCACAACCAGAGTGGCCAACCAGAGCATGGCTCATTTACATAAATCTGAAAAAAGGTCTTAAAGGGGTGGTAACAAACCTGTATATTTTGAGAGGTAAAAAAAAGAAAAGAGAGGCTGGAAAATGGTCGGACTGATTTGCACTTAAAGCAAAAAAGGTTCCAGATCTTGTAACAACAGTGGAACCCTTTTTGGTGCTAGATAGAACCATAAAAAAACTTTAAAGAACCATATTATTTCTCCAAGAACTTTTTAATCAGGTCAATTTAATCCCATCCCTAGAGGTATCACTGGTTCTAGATATAACCTTGTTGTGGATCTCGGCGGCTTTGATTGGCTCCGTCACAAAAGAAAAAAGAAAAAGCAGCCCAGGCGAGACAGTCTGGCGTGTGACTGGGCGGGGCTTGTTTGTTGTGACGTCACTAAAGCGGCCTGTTTGTGCAGCGTAGTGCCGACACGTGGACTGGGGAGCTGAGCAGGACTTTAGGAAGGGTGTTCCAGGTTGTGGGCCCTTTAACGCCCCTGCGTGCTTTGATAATCAATAACAGACGGGATGGGACGGGACGAGGCGGGCGGTAACTGGACCTGCGTCACTGCAGGCTTGTCTTTCCACGATCTCCAGAATGTTCGACGCGCTCGTCTCACTGCGCCTTCCTCCAAGTTCCTCTTACTCGCATTATGTAACTCGCGAGCTTTAAAACACAGAGCTTTATTTTATCTCCTCTCTCTCTCTCTTACTCTCTCTCTCTCTCTCTCTCTCTCTCTCTCTCTCACTCACTCTCTCTCTCTTTTTCCTTTTTCTCCTTTGTTGCTTCCCAGCCAAAGTGTTGGCGGCACACACAGTCAACAGGGAGGGCAGAGTTATGAGACAGAGAGAGCTATAGACATACATACAGTATATATATACAGTATATATATATATATATATATGTATATTTATTCAGCTCTGGAAAAAAAATAACAGACCACTTAATATTTTTTATTAAATCTGCATCTCTACGTGTCTGGCAGCAGCTCTCTATTCCAGTCATTTCATCAAACAGAGCTGAGTTGCCTGAATCTGCAGACTATGAACGGCATAAAGTCCCAACAGCGATGTGAAAGACTAGTGGAGAGCCGGCCGGGCAATCAGGGCTGTGATTGGTCAGTCGAGGTTATTATTTCACCATAGTGATTTCTGACTGCTCTCAAAGTTCAGATATTAGAACTGTGTTTAAATCTGAATAATAACTTCTTTACATTATAATTATTATAATCATTTATTGACATTATTTGAGCAGTTGTCATTTCTGTATAATAAATAAATGCTCTAAATCGCAAATATTTTTATTTGGAATTTGGGGGAAATGTTGTCCATGGTTTATGAAATGTTAGGGCAAATTATTATAAAATTATTATATTATAAATTATGGCAAATTTAATGACTAATGAGGTATATATATATATATACTAATGAGGTATATTCAAATGTGTGTGTATATATATATATATATATATATACATACATATGAATATACCTCATTAGTCTAGCAAAGCTAAGCACTTTACTGATCTCCTTTTGCTTCTTCCACTACTTCTTCTTCCTCCAGGATCAACAACTCAAGAACCACCTGACGTAGAACCGACTACGGTTCGTCACCATTTCCTACGTACTAAAAAAATATTCACGAAAAAATATTAAAAATGGTCTCATAGACGTGGAATGAGCCATTATGACATCATCTGTCCGTCCCGCTACCCGTCTATCTGCTTGGCAACACAGTGTCATGCACTTACCATAGTAACTGCCGAGCAACACCATAGCAGCCACCAGACAACCAACGAACAACACCTTGGCCGCCATAGAAATTGGGTTGCCATAGAAATTGCCTAGCAACACCATAGCAACCATCAGATACAATAGCAACTATGTCTATCTACTTAGCAGCATGTTAGCATTCAACTGGAACACCAAAAACAACCGCCTAGCAATGAAATGTGGCCCTTCGTTACAGCCCACCCTCACCTCATCCCCAACTCCTCAACTTGTCATCTATCCATCATTCCAGAGAGCACAGCACTTCCACTGCTCCACAGCTCCTCAATGCTGGGGGGCTTTATTATACCCCTCTATAGCCCATGCCTGGCATTATTAGGCAGCATGGAGCCAATAGGGTCATGATGTTGATCTGCTCCAGAGAGTCCTATTCTATTGGCAGTACTTCTTCTCTACAGGGACTAGACAAGCTGTGTGTGAGTGTGTGTGTGTGTGTGTGTGCATTTGCACATCTGTGTCAGCAACAGGTGCAACCTAAAGTAGCTGAATGCGTTCAGCAGTGGGTGTCCACAAACTTTCGGACATACAGTATATGGTCGGACCATCTGTAGGGTCAGTCACTTCTCCAGTGGTCTAAAGTGAGAGCGAGAGCGAGAGAGGGAGACGCAGTGTGTGTGTGTGTGTGTGTGTGTGAGAGAGAGAGGGAGAGTAGTAGATCTGAGCAGCACAGTTTAGTGTGTGTTGTGGAATCCCAGCTGAGAGGGTTTTATTTATGTGTTTGTGTGTTTGTGTGTGTTTGTGTGTGTGTGTGTGTGTGTTTGTGTGTGTGTGTGTGTGTGTATATGAGGGAGAGAGGGAGGATTGCGGGCGGGCGGGTTTGACAGACAGAGACAGACAGGTGCAGAGAGAAAAGTGTGGGCGTGAGAGAGAGAGAGAGAGAGAGAGAGAGAGATAGTGCTTTCTAATCATACAGTCTGTATGAAAAAGGCCCAGTGTGTGTGTGTGTGTGTGTGTGTGTGTGTGTGTCTTACCTGTCGCAGTGGTTGCACTTGAAGGGCTTGGCGCCGGTGTGTTTGCGGTAGTGCCTAGTCAGCTCATCGCTGCGGGCGAAGCGCCACTCACAGCCTTCCCAGGAGCATTTGTACGGTTTCTCACCTGCACACACACACACACACACACACACACACACACACACACACACTCCACTTTAGTCCGCCTGTCCGTGCTCACATGCTCGTTAACACGTGTTTTAATTAAGCTCACGCAGAACAATCTAAACACACATTAAAACAATCGGTAATAATAAGCCTTTATTACACACTGCTCCACGTCAGAGTCTCTCTCTCACTCCCCTCTCTCTCTCTCTCTCTCTCTCAGTCAGTCTCTCTCTCTCTCTCAGTCGGTCTCTCTCTCTCTCTCAGTCGGTCTCTCTCTCTCTCTCTCAGTCAGTCTCTCTCTTTCTCTCTCTCAGTCAGTCTCTCTCTCTCTCTCTCTCTCTCTCAGTCAGTCTCTCTCTCTCTCTCTCTCTCTTTCTCTCTCTCAGTCGGTCTCTCTCTCTCTCTCTCTCTCTCTCTCTCTCTCAGTCAGTCTCTCTCTCTCTCTCTCTCTCTTTCTCTCTCTCAGTCAGTCTCTCTCTCTCTCTCTCTCAGTCAGTCTCTCTCTCTCTTTCTCTCTCTCTCTCTCTGTCAGTCTCTCTCTCTCTCTCTCTCTCTCTCAGTCAGTCTCTCTGTCTCCCTCTCCCTTGCTGTCTCTCTGGGTCTCTCTCTCACTGTGTCCCTAAAACTCACCGTCTACCTCTCTCCATCTCCATCTCTCAGCTTCTGAACTCTCTCTCTCTCTCTCTCTCTCTCTCTCTCTCTCTCTACCTTTTTCTAGGCCTTTCTTGTTCACTAACCCTCCCACCTTTCTCCTATGGCGCTCTCTCCTGCTGTATGTCCTGAACTTACTCCCAGCCTCTCTCTACCTTCTTTTCCCTCTCTCTCTCAAACTCTCTCTCTCTCTCTTTCTCTCTCTCTCTCTCTCTCTTTCACTGTAATCTCCCAAACTCACTCCCCCCCCCTCTCTATCTGCCTGTCCCTCTAGGCCTCTCTCTCACTATCTCTCTCCCTCTCTCGTGCTTCCTAGTTCTCTCTCTCTCTCTCTCTCTCTTGCTATAAGCTCCTAAACTATCTCTCTCTCTTTCTTTCTCTCTCTCACTATAAGCCTCCAAACTCACTCTCTACCCACCTTTCTCCTATGGCTCTCTCTCCTGCTGTATGCTCTGAACTTACTCTCAACCTCTCTCTCTCTCTCTCTCTCTCTCTCTCTCTCTCATTATCTCTCTCTCTCAAACACTCAGTTCATGCTCCTGTTTTTTCACCCAGTTCTGTTTAAAGTAAATAAATGAATTGGGAAGCTGGACCTGTCCTGCCTAAAGCGACTCCCTCACCGCCTCCACATTAATTCATAATCCAGAGTCACGTTGCTCCGAACACGGGAAAACATTTCCATTAACTGTTCCCTCACCCCCTGACGAGCCGCGTGAATTTCAGATGAAGTTAAAGCAGATGGTAGAGGAGATCCCCATTGTTCAACAGGGTGTAGTTATCTATCTATCTAGCTTAAAGGGATAGGGGGTGGTGGTGGTGGGGAGAGGGAGGGGGGGGGGGTCCTCCATGGTCACACTTCTACCCCAGCCTCGAGCTACCGTTCCTGGGGAGCAGACGGCTGGATCAGGCCCAAGGCTTCCAGGCCTGGAGGAGGAACTGGAGGGGTGTCGGCGTTGCTGATTCAGATCCAGGGGTGGTAAGGATAATTGGGGTCTTAATGACGCTTAATGGGGAGTAATGCCGCACTCACAGTCAGCCAGCTGCCAGCATCGCCGCTTCTCGCCTCGTCCACCAATCTCCCTAACTAGACTAAAGTGCCTTTTAAAGTGAAATTCAAGCCGCTCGATCGGAGAAGCACACTTCTCCAGATTGCGGGTGACAGTACAGTAGAGGAATGGCCTGACGCACCGCAAGCAGAGCTCATGCACGGCCTGAGGACGCTGACTAGCGCCGGCTAATGAAGACCGGCAGTGACCAAATGGCTGTCTGCGGGGGATTAGCGATTAGACGACTTCTTTATTTTCGGCTTAAAATGGTGGTTTCGCCAAAACTCAGGCTACAGGGGGACTGTCCTTACCTAGCTGACGTACGTTTGTTGACGTTTATAGATAGATGTGTGTCATACAGTGTCGGAAACCATGCAAGCACTGGCCACTGCCCAGCAGTACAGCAGAATTTAGACTCTAGTGGCCAGGAGCAGTGAGCCTTGCTTAAAGACACCTCAGCTATGAATGTCGACCACCCCGAGGAGAAACCACCCCCATATCCAGCTGGAGAACTCAGCCTGGCTTGTTCCCATGGCCTGAAGTTTCGGGCGAGAGTGTGATGCTAACACTAGCATTGTAGTAGTAGCCAATTCCAAGCAGGACCTCTTTGGACCTGGCTGACACTTGTATCCGGAGGGACTGGCATTTGTGGGTTATGTTCCACAAGCAGGAGAACGTAGCATGGGGGAGTCTTGCCCAAGGACCCTTCTTGGTTGGGCCAAGGAGCCGAACCCTATTCTGCCCTGTTCTGGGAAGGCAGTGTTGTTAGCCACTACGCTGCTCCCAGTGTTTGACTGGGTATTTCTTTGGCGGAACCATTGAGACGTCCAAAGGACGCCTGGCTGAGCCATCTTTGAGATATCCACCAATTGTGTACTTCCTGATTCGGTCCTAAGGGGCTGGTGATGCAATGCGAGGTAAAAAAAACGACCAGGCTTTACATAATCTGCGGGAATACTTGGGATTTGCCTCGTCTTCCAGTCATGGAAGTCTGCGATGATGAAACAGAAGGTAAAGGATGACACAGCACGGACGACAAAGGCAAGCGGCGTGATGTAACTCCTGCCACCCTCTGCACTTCCCGTCCCTCCGTCCATATTTCTCTTTGAGGATTAGGAGCAACAAAGCGAGAAGACCATCCTCCCATTATTTCCACTAAACTGTCTGCGCTCGTCCTCGCGCTCCTGGGAGAATAGGGCATGCAGTAAACAGAGCGCGGCATCTCTCGCTGGTCGCTTTCTCCAACAGCAGGTCCGAGCGTTTTTCGGCTTGCGCTTTTATTGGATTTGCCTGTCCTTGAGCTCCCCCGGTTTATGAAATCAGCGGTAAATAATATCCCCAACGTGTGCTCTTATATCTACGCAAATGGGCAGAACAGGACAGGAACCCTCCCTTGCTCTGTCATTTGCAAAAGTGGTGGGGCCGCAGGTGCGAGACAGCAAACGTTTCACACTGCACTCTGGGTAATTGGCCAGAGACCCTCCACCCCCCTTTACACCCCCTGTACACCAGCCTACTCCACACACACACACAAACAGGCGCCCTCTCCTCTCCCTCCTTCTGCCATGGCCCATCCCGTCCTCCCTCGCTCTCTCTCTCTCTCTCTCTCTTTTAGACAGCAGCAAGGCAGGCTTGGACCTGCAACCACGGCAACGGCAACGCCAGCCAATTATAACTTGGGGAGGCACGGATGCATGATGGAGTCGCCTAGCAACCGGTCAAAGAGACAGAGAGAGAGAGAGAGAGAGAGAGAGCGAGAGAGAGACTGAGGAAAGTAAGGTTGAGGGGGAGCTGTGCAGTTGCAGTATGCAACGGAGGGACACTCTCTACCGCAGCACCAGCCAATTATTGTTCGCTTTAGATGAGTGTGATGTAGTTGCCTGGCAACCCAAACCTACAGAGGGGAGTGGGGGTGGGCTGCAGGCTGAAGCTGGACCCTTGGCTGGAGGACACACTGCTTGGACTGGCACGCTGTCGCCATTAACCGGTGTCCGGAGCTGCAAATAATCAGCCTATTAGTGGCTTTCTTCTGCCCCCGATAACGGTTTCCTAGCAACTTACCCCCTCCCAATCAGCAGCCCCCCTGCCGAACTCCCACCAGTGGCCTAGGTGCATATGCCACAGTTAATTACATTTCTTCAGTCAACTGGAGATAGAGAGAGTGAGCTGCTATGATCTCTGAGGTTCGAATTTAAGCAGCGATCCAATTACAGGGCCTGCTGTTCCTGCTCCCTCGTGCTGCATCTCAGCCCCGGTCCTCTAGACTGCAACCCACCACCACCACCACCACCACCACCCTGCCCCTCGTATTCTATTCGGGCCGATAATTCGTTCAATTCCCGCTGTAGCGTTGTTGACAAAGCCGAACGGGGCCTTGCCATCTCCGCGTAGGCTCCCCCACAGTAAGTCCTGCAGTAATCGTAATCTCTCTGTGTCAGTAATCTATTGAAATAATAAGCGAAAAAAGAGGATTAGGCTAATTACATCACCGAATCCAGCTCGTAATGAACATATCGTCTGCTGAGCTAGCAACGCAGCAACGTGTCTTCAGGCTTTTTTACTCCCCCCATCATTACTTGTTTGCCGTCTTTCCCACACACACACACACACTCTCTCTCTTTCTCAGTCACTCTTCAAAAGCAAGACTGCTGCCTGTGCACTAGCATCAATGCGCGAGTGATTAGCATCGCTACTGCTCGCGGGGAACCTGCCGAGTCAACAGCCGGCCCCGGGAGCCAGATTAGCCGCAGCGAGGCCATCATCGCAGCGGGACCCGTGGCCACAATGGAGTGCAACTCACTCTCTCAGGGTTCAGCAAGAGGGCAACGGCAGCGGCTCCAGAGGTGGACATGGCTGAATTAGCCGGGAAACGAGATTTAGCCCAGCCGCTCTATCAATCATCTTGCAATTACTGAGCGTGCTGACAGGTTTCGAATGGTGTTGCTGAACTTGTTGATGCTGGAGACTGAGGTGTGAGAAGAATGTGGTATTCTGGGCAGAGCTGGGCTGAGCCGGACCCTGCTGCGTTAGACCCCCGAAGAGGAATTTGGATATATATGTTGATATATATATATATCTTCAAAGCTAAGCTGTATCACTAGGAAACAATTCAACTCCAACATGGGGGTGGGGCAACCGGATGGGGTAACCTTCTGTCCCTTGATGGTTTGCATGGAAACACCAGTCTCACCTGTGTGTGTCCTCTGGTGTGCCTTCAAGTGGGAGCTCTTCGTGTAAACCTTCCTGCAGCCATTGAACTGGCAGCGGTGGACCCTCTTCTTGTTCTCCGGGATGTCGCTGACTCCCACCGTCCCCACGCCTCCCTCTCCGTCGCTCTGTGCTCCCCGGCTGGGTGGCGAGGGTAGCGAGTGTGTCGCCACGAGTTTGGCCGCCCCCAACCCCACTTTCTTGGCCACCAGCTTGAGCGTGAGCGTGCCGTCGGCCGTGGCGCTCAGAGTCTGCGTGGGCTTGACCAGGTGCCGGCCCAGCTCGGGCGAGGAGGGCGGCGTGAGGGAGGTGACGGCACTCAGCTGTGCCGGGTTCACACCTCCGCTGCCTTCTTTCCCTACCACCTCTGCTGGCTTTCCATTGGCAGGGATGTGAAGGCTCTTGGGCAGGGACACAAGCAGCGGTGGCGGGGGACTAGGTTGGTTGGCTAGGCCGGACAGCAATGGGTCCATCAGGTCCTCGTCGCTGTCCCCTTTCATGAATGCCGGCGTCAGGAGGCAGTCCAGCTCCTCATCGAAGAGGTCGGAGAGCCTCTTGGGCTCCGTCTGAAGGTACCGCTCCAGCTCCAGACATGTCTGTGGGAAAGAGAAGAGGTTATAAGCATATGGTCAAACACAGCGAACTACAGTTACCATGGATTTATTTATCCATAACTGACAAACTTAATTAGCCATCTTTAGACCGATGAACCACAAGGCAATCTCACATCTAATGACACAGGAGGTAGTCCTTGGGTAGTCCTAATGGTAGTTTCTTACCCCAACCATGATCCAGCTGTTCTAAACCTGGTTTAGCCCATAACCACTCATCAAAACCTGATGTCGAAAAAGCATTAGGTTCAGAGAACCCAAGCTAAGAACACCTGCTTTGGGCTCTGCTTGAGTGGCTATAGTGAGCTGCCACTGTAGCCTGGTGGTCATGAGGTCGAATCCCGAGCCATGCTGCTTTGCCATCAACAGCCGGAGTCTGAGTGAGCACAATTGGCCTCCATTGGCCTCATTACCCTTAAGCGATGTTGGCAGCTGGTGCGGTGGAGCTGGGGACCCAGCGTTTTCCTCTGAGCATGTTAGCTGCCTGGTGATGGCGATGGCTGGCTTTGCATATATCGGAGGAAACCTGTGTTCAGTCCTTACTCTCTTAGCATCGGGAGCATTGCTAGTGCTAGGGGGAGCTACGAGCGGGTGAACTCCTGCTTTGTAGATAGAAAGTATAAGGGGAAGAAATTCTAATGCCTTAAAAGCTTGCTTGCTTATTCAGTGAACAAATGGTAGCGAGCCCATTTTGGCAACCGACACTGGACAGGAAAAGAAAACTCGGCTCGGCTTTAGTTATCACCTGTTAGCCTCCTCTGAAGACAATACCCATTTGTCATTAGTCAAACAACTTCCTCTCCTAATCCCACTCGTGCTTCGACTGGTTTTCATTTGTGGAAGCCAAAGCTGTGAGCTGGCTGGACGCAGTCAATGGAGAAGTAGAGTAATAGCCTAAAGAAGTATCAGCGGCCACAGCTGAAGCCGCTGTAAAGCCGGCTGGCACATTAACACCTTGCCTGTCAAACTAGCTCGTGTCGGTGCATTTGGCTTCACCGGGGTGTCAACAAGTACACCTGCCGAAAGAGAGGTCGGCGCGGCGAGTGATCGATCACAGCTGCAGGGGCGGCTTCTACCGAGCCGAGCGTCTCTCTGGGAGAGAAATAAAACATCCCAGGAATTTTCATGACTCTTGCTAAGTGCGAGGGGAAGGTATTCGCCCGTGCCGGTTATGCTCCACGCTATTGCGCTAGAAACGAGCTCCTTGCTTAAGAAAATAAACCTTTAGCCTTCTTTTGTGCAGGGGGATTCATTAAAGTGAGAAATAACTCAGTGGAGAGAGAGAGAGAGAGAGCGAGAGAGAGCGAGAGAGAGAGAGCGTCTATGGCTCACTGACTGCCTATTCAGCAGTTTCTTTTCTAACGGTCTAACAATATTGTTCTCCAGTCACAGTGGCCAGTTTGGATATTAGAGCGTTCCGTTCCGCATGTTGCAGTAAAAGCACTTTGGCAGCGAGGTCGCAGGAGTGTTGGAAAGAGGGGGGGGGTTGAGGGTGGAGGGTGGGGAGTCGAGGGGTTTCTGGCTGGACCCTTCTGGCTCTTTCCTTCTCGTCGCCGGTGCAAATTACACCGGCCGCGAGTCCATTCTCTCGTCCGCAGCTAATGCTCAGGCACGTCCCCAATTCCGTTGCTTTAACCACAGCACAAATAAATAAGGGGTCTCCGCAAATTTTCCCCAGCTAGCTTTTTAGCTATTAGCAACTAAGCACTTTCTGTTTTTAATGACCCAATTAAGCAGTGCAACCGATGTGCGCCCCAAATGGTCCCTGTAGTGTATTGCAATATGTCAGAATGACAAATCTTTTTCCTAATTCACATGGCCAGCTTTTGGCTCTTGTAGCCCCAGTAACCAATCAGACCAACTAATCAGAGCAGCTAATCATCAAGTAGTTAAACCTGTCTACAGCTTCTTGCCATCAAACTAAACTGTACGATTTTTTGTACGAATTCTTCGATTCTTCGAATTCTTCGGTTCTTCGAATTCTTCAATTAAGCAGTGCTACCGATGTGCGCCCCCAAAGGTTCCTGTGGTGTATTGCAACATGTCAGAATGACACATCCTCTCCCTAATTCACACAGCTAGCTTAAGAGCTCTCGTAGCCCCAGTAACCAATCAGAGCAGCTAATCATCAAGCACGTAAACCTGTATACAGCTTCTTGGCATCAAACTAAACTGTGCGATTTTTTGTACGAATTCTTCGGATTTTACATGATTACGTGATTTCTCCCGGAGCTCCCGGAAATTGGAGTAACTCTGGAAGGGGGGTGGGGGGAGAGTAGTCGGGGGTTGCTGGCTGGACCCTTCTGGCTCATTCCTTCACGTCGCCGGTGCAAATTACAGCGACAGCGAGTCCATTCTCGCGTCCGCAGCTAACGCTCAGTCCTGTCCCCTATTCTGTTGCTTTAACCACAGCACAAATAAATAAGGGGTCTCCGCAAATTGTCCCCAGTGTCTGCGGCATGCCGATAAGCTGCACTTTTCATTTTGTTAAAAAAAGGGGAATGTGTTTTTTTTTCCCCAATAGGGAAACATTTGCATATGAACATAAATCAAAGGGTTTTCTTCGAGGTGACTGTTTCAAACCGAACCCGCTGATAAGCTGCTCAAATAATAAAACACTGCTGAACAAAGTCTTTTGCCATGCGTGCAGTTGTGCAGTGCAGGAGACAGGCCTTTGGCTAGCCTCTTGTCCATGCTATTGATAGGACTCGACGTGTCTTTAAGTCACAGGTTTTTGCAATAAAACATCAAACATGTTCGTTAAGAAAAGGACGTCCTAAAGCAGAACCGCGGGTACGACCCAACACTGTCAGGTAGTCTGGTCTGGTAGGGCAGTTCCTTTTCCGTTCTCCAGAAATGCTGCAGTTTGTGCCGCAGGGACAGTCTCACGTTACTCAAAATGTTGGTGCACTACAGAAACCATAAACCTGTAACGGCCACGGGCCCGGACCAGGCCTCACTGTGCGAAAACACACCCGCTCCACTTCACAAGTCGGCCTCTTCTAACCATCTAACCGTCCTGCGGATCACGAAACCACACAGCGATGTGAAGCGAAGCTGGAGCGTTTTGGGACGGGGCTGTACGAGGCTGTGTTCGTACTACCTGGCAGGTGCATGAATTATCCATGTGGACCGAGGATAAGCAGTCTTTTATCTGTGCGGTTCAGAGCAAGGCACTCTGCGGCAGACGGCAGCCCGGCGCCGGAGGAGCTCCTCTTTGCCTATGCATTTTGTAGGCCCTTGTTGCGTTCGCAGAAGCTTCAAGGACGCAGGCGTGTCGGCGCTGATGAGAACACGAGGAGATTGTGAATACCTGATACTGGAACAGCTTCCTGTAACAAGCAGTGCGGTCGTAAGACAAAGCCGGGAACAGCATATATTTATCCCAGCGACTCCCAGAGGCTGGAGGCTTAGCCAAATCAGCTCCGCTCGGCTGCTCGGTGGACGCCTCCGGACGGCCCTCCTATGGTTTACAGTTCAGAGAACTGTGGCTAGTACTGATCTTCTTCAGCTACACACAGCAGGGACACGGATTAAGTCCTAGTCCTGGACTAAAGTTTCCTTTCAGGGCAAAATCTCCATTAAGAATGATGCACTGTCCAGGACTAAGCTATTTTTACACTTTAGACACATTAGGGTCCGTCAAGCTCAACCCAACAACACCCCGTCACGCGAAACAGAGGGAAAACTGTTGCTCTTTAAAGCAGCTACATAACTAATGTAAACTAAACGGTATTTTAAACTGATCTAAACATTAAGATCTCTGGCCATTTTAGAATGAAATTTACCACCCCGTCACATTTTATGAATATGAATATGACTCCCATGTCTGAACCAGAATGCTAATGTTAATAAGGATTTTAGGCCGGGAAAGTAAAGTTTTATTGGATGATAAACATTTCTTTGATGTTGAGAAAAAATTCGAAAATTGATTTTAGGAACTGTAAAAAAATTTGGGAAATTGATGACAATTTCGGAAATGTATAAAAAATGGAAAATTTAGGAAAATTTAGGAAAGGTATAAAAAAATTGCAACATGGAAATTCTAGAGTGTCATTCTTGTACAGCTAATTTCTTAGCTATTAGCGCTTTCTTTTTTTAATGGCGCAATTAAGCAGTGCAACCAATGTGCGCCCCCAACAGTTCCTGTGGTGTATTGCAACCTGTCAGACTGACGCATCCTCTCCCTAATTCACATGGTTGTTAAGGGCTAGCTTTGTAGCTCCAGTAACCAATCAGACCAACCAATCAGAGCAGCTAATCAAGCACGTAAACTAAACTGTGCTTTTTTTTCGTAAAAAAATCTTCGGAATTTACACGATTACGTGATTTGTGCAGGTTGCTGTAACGATGTTCCAAGTCATGTCAGTCCGTCTACCTGCCTTCGTACGGACTGCTGCTAAAAGCGAGCCCCCTGACTCTCCGCATGTACTGCGCACTACACTGAGCACCATCAATAATAGATGCAGGGCCGGGGGGTGGTGGTGATGGTGGTGGTGGGGTTTGGGGTTGTAAGTAGCGCTAAAAAGCGATGTCAGACAAAGGAAGGGATAGAAAGTAAGAGAGAGAGAGAGAGAGAGAGAGAGAGAGAGACAGAGAGAGCATGGCAAAACTGTTATTAGTGAATGCGGCCCGGGTCCAAAAAACTAGACACAAAGGGAAAATTAGCGCCAATCTCAGGGTCGGTTCCTCTGTCTCCGTCTCGGCTCCCAGCGTGGATAATAAAGTCGGAACATTATCTAAACTAATGCGTTTATATCTCCGCCCGCATCCAGCAAAATTCCCGTCCTCCCTCCTTCCCTCACTCCCTCTATTTTTGGGCTAAAACTCTCCCGCACATACAAATAGATTTTAATTAAAGCGTTTTTGGCTTTCATCAGATGCCGTTTGAAGCTCTACCTCGCGCTGAAAAAATGATCTTTCTCCCCACTCACTCCACTCTCTCTCCCCCTCTCGCTCTCGCTCTCTCTCCCTACACAGCATGCGTTGATGACTAATTAGCCACTCAAACGACCCAGCAAAGAGAGGCTCTTTATTCAGCTAATTTGCTGATGGGAAGCCTTAAGCGTGTGTACGCTCGCATTGCCTACGTGTTTGCGTGGGTAAAACAGAACGGTAACTAACAGCCACCCCCCCCCCCCCCCCCCCCCACCTCCACCCAGTTCTCCATGGCCGTTTTTCCACTCCTTATTTCTCTTATTGGGGGGGGGGTGTCTGCTATGCACTCCAAGAAGGCTTCCCCAAGGCCCAGCGAGGGCTTCCAGCAATTCTGCAGCGATTCTGCTGCGATTCTCCGGAAACGGTGCCGGCTACGGCCGTTCTCCATGAGCCAGGAGGGAGGTGATCTCTGCCATGAGATAACTTGACGTCTACCAACCCCCCCCCCACTCCCCTCCCCTGTGGTGCCCATAACAATAACCCATGGTGCCGTCCATCCGCCACAGCCATTACTGCTCATAACCATCGCGCCGTAAAATTGGCAAAAATTGGGACTCTGTCCTTGATGCATCTCAGGGAAGGGTTTTTCGGCTTTTCCCCTTGTTTGGACTCGCCCCTCCGCCTCTTCTCCGCCAGTTTTTTTTGGCCATGGAGTCAATGGTGGCTGCTGCCGCTGCACCATTAGCTCTGTAACGACTTCACAATTACCGAGGAACCCTGGGAGAACCATCGCGCCAAGTGACAGGCGCTTACCGTCAACCCCAGGAAGCATTTCAAACCTCCACCCCCCGCTCCCTGCCCGCTCCCTGCCCGCTCCCCCTCCCAGCGAGAGAGAGACAAGCTCTCAGTCAGAGGTAGATCCTATCTGTCCCAATGACATTTAAACCGTCATCACAGCAGGATGAACATCAGAGTCATCTGAGGCCCACGCCGGCATGGATAGGATTTCACGGATTTGCTCGCCTTTTCAGCTCGCCGTCCGCACCCTGGGCCCGCTCCCCTCTCTCCCAGGGCCCAGAGAGAAGGACTGTCACTTTTGGCCTGCTGTTCGGAGTGTGGCAGTGAGTAATGCAGGGAAGGCTGCTGGGGGTTGAGTCTGAGACAACAGCTGACACACACACACACACACACACACACACACATGCACCACATACACCCTCTGAGACCTGAGCTCCCTCACTCCATCCACTGTCATCTGCCCATCCTCCTCCTCCCCCTCTCAATATCCAGGCCCCAGGGTTCCTGACATTTCGAGGATACAGTTACAGCATGAAGCAGAGCACACTTTTTGGTGATTTACTGTGCGCTTCTGTGCAGTGTGTGAGGAGTGTGCTTGTGTGTGTTTATTTTGGCAAGTGTGTGTGTGTGTGTGTGTGTGTGTCTTTTCGGCGGGCCAATTGAAAAAGCGGTCGTAAAACCAATGAAGTGGAGTTTCTAACAGGCGGGATTTCCTAACAAAAGACCCAACAAAAGCATGAGAACGCGCCCCAATAAAACGGTTAATGGACAATAAATAGAAAGGCACTTATGTGAACAGTCAACACGCATCAGCTCGCATCGGCAGCGCTCCGTGGCCAGAGCCGGCTCCCTTTGATCTCGCTCGCGGTTCTCTTCATCAAAGGAAAAGGCCTGGAAATGAAAGACTCCCTCTATCTGAAGCAATGTTCTCACAAAGGAGATTTCGCCACCTTTTTGTGAGGCCGAGGACGCCTTCATCACCCCGCTCTTTCTCCACGAGCCGTCACTATCGCTAAACTGCAACGTTTGAACAACAAATGGCTCAGGGGGAGACGAGCCACTCCTACCACTCCTAACAGAGCTCCCCGTTCTCCAGGACATGTCGGGAACCCTCGTGAACTGAGCATGCTTAGTTCCAGGGCTGATGAGCGCTCAAGTCCTGATACACACCCTCTTTTCCCAATTGCCAGGTAGCCGACATGCTCGGAGGAAAGCGCCGGGCCCACGGCTCCATCCGACGCCTGTGCCGGCTAACGTTGCTTAAGAGTGATGAGAGGAGATGAGGGCGCCATCTACCCACCTGGAGAGAGCTCGGCCGGTTGTGCTCTCTCCGACTCCGGCTGCCGATGGCATCCCTCAAAAAGCCACCTTCATTTTCGAGGGTGTAGCTTTCCTTTACTCCACTTTTTGGCTTCCAAACATGCCTCACTGTTGCAGAGTAATATTTATGTCCGTTTATTTATGTCACCTCGACAGTTGTGGCGTAAACAGAGCACAGTAGGACCGCTTAATAAGTCTTGATGGGCTCTGAGACCGATCTATCAGACTGGACATCCCTCCACATCCTAAGCTGACTCTCCCTGCAGTTCAGTTTGGGCGTCGTGCCGCAGCCTCCAGCCCCTCGGCCCCCTCCTATAAAATTTTAATCAGCAGCCTATGATGGAGTGAGTCCACTCAGACTCTCCCGCTGTGTAATAGCCCTCTTCTCTGCCTGGCTCTGCACCTGTGTCACCCCCCACCCCCCCCCCCCCCACACCTCCTCCCTGGCCGTCGGTACAGTAGTCCTACTCTCTCCCACCCTTTATGGCCCAACAATGGACTTACACACATGTGTACACACAATAGCACAGCATGGCATTGTGAACTGGCACAGGGGCACTACCCACACTCCCTCGTCTACCCCACTCCGGCCTTCACGTGCACCCGCGGGGTTATAAAACAAATGAATAGAGGAGATCCATGCGGAGGAAAATGCTAACAGCTGTTAGCAGAGACAGGACGGATATGCACTTTTAATTTGGGAGGATAATTTAATCCCGTGTCCTTTGGCCCCTGGCCACCGAGCTTGGCGGAGCTGCCACACATGGACTCGCTGGGTCTTTTGTCAAGTCCTGGGTCTTGCCCTCTGACGTGGCGTTCGTTTGGAGGGGAGAAAGGAAAAAATTACAAGGCCGAGAAGATGGCGGAGAAGCGAAGTGAAGGGAAAACGGGCAACACAAGATACTGTTAAAGCCTCATGATAAGAATCAGGCCTCGTTCCATTAGTGGTTCCTAGGGTGACATGCTAATGACTGCCTGTCACAGATCCCTACCCTGTTTCCTGCCGGACGAGATGTGTACTCTGAAACTGGCGAAGTTCTCAGTGGTAAAAAGGCAAACACGAACCCCCGAGGAAAGACCCTATTCTGAAGGAGCATCAGTATCCCGCTTCTGCCACCACGACCTCATGCAACGAGAATGCTCCGGGCTCTCCGAGCGTATCCGGATGGGTCAGCGCAAGATAAGAGTTAAATCCGGGGCCGGATTCATAGCTGGGAGTCGACGGCACTGAGATTGTGGAGAAGAGAAACAAAAGGCCAATTGCTCACAGAGGACAGATCCCTATTAGCAAGTTGGCTGGCCCAGACACACAGTGACTGATGGGCGACCGCAGACAGCCCTCGGGCCGTCCCTGCCCTGTTGCCTCGGCATCCTCTGCGCCAGATTTTTCGCAGCATCTCTCCACCAGCGGAAACTCTGCACCTGATTTCTCCGAGGGGAGGGAAAAGAGGCCGACTGTACACCATTCCAGTCCTGCATTTACATACGTGTTTCATTATTGTTGCGGTTGCCTGGTTACCGGGCGATAGTTAAATCCCTTGTGTCTATCTGCAAAAGCAACTCACAAAAGCCAGGCAGCCGACACAAACTGGAAACTGGATTTCAGGGGGCTTACAGTGCCACAGAATATGACCTTGAACTGTTCGTAGACTTGTAATTAAAAGCTCTGAAAGTCAAGACACTACCGCGCACAGAGGTGTTCAGTCTGAAGCCCCATATGGAAATTAAATTTATGGCCATATATGCACATAAATGATGAGTGTGGATATAGGATTGTATATACTGTATATATTGGACATATGCATAATACATGGATCTCATATATATATATATAGTGTAATACTTCAAATATATAAATACATATCAGTTACAGTACATATATGTAGTATTTATATAATGTATAATTATGTAATTATGTAACATACATTTTGGCATGATGTGAATCTGGCTGTTGTCCATAACAAATGTCATGATGATTGGACCAATAGAACTGCCTGGCATTCAATATTTTTCCATGGGCTTCTATTAAAATTAAAAAGTTTTTTAGTAATCAAATATTTAAAAATAATTGTTAAAAAGTACAGCTGCTGTTTTGGAGATTAAATAATTCAGTTATCATATTTTGTTAAATATATTAGTTTATGTTGTTTATGTTATCAATATGTGTCCCATATTAAAACAAAATCGACACTGAAATCAGTCAATCAACTTACTCACTTACTCACTTATAGCCGAGCTGATACATAAACCATGGATTGAGAAATATGTATATATTATCTTAAAAAACATATTAGACACAAAACAAAATCATAATTTATAATAACTTAAATTAAGAAATCTAGAATCTAATCTAATTACATCTAGAAATCTCATTTAAATCGAACCATAAAAATGCAAAACTATTAATAAGTCAAGTCAAATTGAGATAGCATAATAAAATTATAGCTAAAAAAAGTAGTAAATAAGTTAATAAATACAGGTATAAATAAAAATAATTAAAGAGTGGCAAAAGCTAAAAAAACAAAAGCTACAACAGCAGCCACTAAAAATAAAATAATGAAAGGTAAAATGAGATAAAAGAAGATATATATTAAAATAATGTATAATATTCTATAATATATAATATTATATTATATAATATAATATTTAAACAATTAAGAAAATATAAAGAATAAAAAGCTAAACATATACAAAAAAGAAAAGAAAATATAAAAGATAATAGAAGATAAAAAGATAAGACCAAAACAAGATAGAAATATAAAAAAATAAAAATAATAAAAGAGAATAAATAACATACATAATAAAAAAAGATAAAAATGAAATGAAAAAATATCAAAATGAAAAGAAAACATTTAAGATCAATTAAGATACAAGATAAAAGAAGACAACAGAAGATGAAAAGATAGAAAAAAAGATAAAAGGTAAACAAACAAATGTGAAAAGTCAGTTAAAACTAAAGTTAATTAGAAGTCATGTATTCTAATATATTCTATATTTTGCTACACATCAGATTTCCATATGGGATACATCTCCTAAACAACACACTCCTGTATATTTCTGACACTGTAAGGTTGCTTTTTTTTCAGAGCATGGAAACAGTCTTAGCCTGATCCTCAGCTCTGCAGAAAGCAGGGAATCAATACAGGCCATGCATTAGTCTCCACAGCCAAGCTGCTTACATGCGGCAGGTCTCATGTTCCCAACACGCTTTTCCTTTTTTTCCCGTATGGAACGCTGTCTGGCTGCCAAACCTGTGAGCGAGAGCGTCTGAGTCGTCTGTTATGTAATGACTAACACGCCTAATATGAAGATGCTGGCTGCAATTTAAACTGTGATGTCAGGGAGTACCTGTGCACCCAGTGTGACCTTGGTCAAATATGTACTTAAGAGAAATTGAATCACTGGCCCAACACCAACACAGAGACCCGGGACGAGGTTTCCGTCCTTCCCTGAGATGAATTTCTCGTCCGACGCCGCAAATTTGACTCCAGTTTTTTGACCAATCAGAGTTGATGCTTCCGTTACACTGACAATTCAGGCGAATCTGTCCTGAACGAGCGACTCATCACGTATGGGAGGAGCCAGTTCGCCAATCTAGACATTATAAGCGCTCCAATAGGAACGAAACAGCAAGTAGTCGGCTGATGGAAGGTGAGCGCTCTGGGCTCGCAATGGAGCGATCTGGCTGTTTGGACGTCAGCTAATCTAACAGATGATGCGATGTTCTCGTAAATAAAACAGCTTTGCTTTGCTTTGCAGAGCAGAACGAAACAGACAGACTGCTGCTAACATCAAGCAGAGTGATGTAACCGAGCCTCAATCAGGCTGGGAGACGCTAGTTGCAGCACCATGTTGCCAAAACTGATTAAAATTAAAGTTTGAAGAAACAGAAGCGATCATGAATATGAACAGCTTCAGAACTCGAGCGCTCAACTCCATACACCAATCAGTTAATGGTAGTATGACCCCATGACCCCAAAGTTCAGTCAGTAAACATCTTAAACTGGGCCTCAATGCAGAATTACAAGGCCTGTGTTGCTAGCCATTAAAGTCTTAGCATTAGCATAGATGTAACAGGACGGAAATTAGCAGCGTAATGGGTCTGTCTTATGCTTGTCATATATTTTCACTGTAATAATAAGCTGATTGATGACCACGATCATCCAACAGCTGATTCTCAGCTCATATACACTACGGTTAAGCTTTCTAAGTTTCTAAGTCGATGTCTGAGCTAAAAATCCTAATTTTAGCATTTAGATGTTTACATTTTTTGAAAAATATCCAAATTCTGATCATATTTACAATTTAAAATGATGATTGCTGGCATATCTGAGAACGAGGGGATCTGAGATCCCCTAAAAATAGCATTTGGCATTGTTATAGCCTCCTTTGCCATGCTAAAATTCATGCAACATTAGTGTAGGGTTGTAAGAGGTACAGGGGGTGATATTTTAAGACCAGATTCAAGCTAATAAGCTAATAATAACAGGTGTTACAGGTGGAGGGTTAAAATTAGAATTAGACTGTGAACTTGGTTTGTGTAGAGGTTCAGCGACTAGAGGTCCATCGAAGTGTTGAGTTTCCCACCATAATTTGCGGCCTACCTCCCTGTAGCTTAGAAAACTACCATTTTGCAAAGTGCGGACTACTCTTGCTTGGCCTAGGCAGGGAAGAGGAGCTCGAAAGATCTGGGCTGGAGGGCTTCCAGGTGATGGGGCAGACCCAAAGCCAGCCAAGAGGTTGAGCATAATTTGGACCATCAGGAGGAGCAGGGGTTGTGGTGGGGTGCGAATTTCCACCACAAGAAGGTGTATGTAGTAATGGAGGAGGAGGAGTTTGGGCCTGGTCCTTCTCCCAAACTTATTTTAGGACACTGGCCTTTCTAATCCAATTCTGTACACAATCGTCAATAATGGCATGCCAATTAGGATAACGTCTGCTGCCACTGTCCTGACGCTCCTTCGCATAACTCGCACAGCTATTCACAAAGCATTGAGAAATGGAGCAGCTCCTCCTCAAGGCAGGGCTGACGCGGAAGTTACCGAGATAGGCGAGCAACCCTAGAAACCCAGAGTACCCATGATCCGTCTAAACGCTCTCCACAAAAGGCTAAGCCTAGCTTTGGGTCTGAGATTATTGCGAACTCGACACGCTCATTACTGTGTATCAATATTTACCCTCTTCCACAAAGCTAATTACATGTTCATTGCGTAATACGATTTGCTGCCTTCCGACAAATTCATTATTCCAGTCGTCCCGCGCCTGCTACCCTCCATTTCCTATTGTGCTGCTTTCTTGTGCCTAAAGCTGCACCGTGAGATTGGGCCTCTCTGGCACTGCAGCAGCTGAACTCTAGCTCTCTCTCGCTGTCTCTCTCTCTCTCCCTCTCTTGCTCGCTCTCTCTCTTCCTCTTCCTTTCTGTGTCTCTGGCTGGCGAGTGCAGGCCAGCTCCTCTGGGAGCCGAGAGGAAACAGACAGATAGAGTCTCGACCAGAGACGAGCACAACAGCCCCTGCAGCTGTTTCCATGGCAGCCACGTTGTTGGGTTTCGAATATTGAGGAGATCTAAGTGCGCTGGATCTGCTCTTTGTTCGTGAATTTTCTTCGTGAGGCAAAGCGAACTTTTTCTCTCCATGATTTTGTTGTTTTTGCCACAAGCAAGCGTGGAGTTCGCTGTAACTGGCGAACAAGTCTGACAAGTCTACTTGCTGTGGAAAACTACAAGTGTTCTGATAGGGGTTCACCTCAAGACACAGGCAGGCTTTGCTTGAAGCTGAGGACCAGAACTGGGGGTCTGGGGGATACTTGCTCCGGATTAAGGGCATTTCTGCCGCTTTGCCATCAGCAGCCGGAATCTGAGAGAGCACAACTGGGCATGCCCTCTCTGGTGCTCTCTTCCCTCGTCACTCTCAAAGCGAAGTGGGCCGGCATGGGCATCTGTTGGCTGGTGTGGTGGAGCTGGGGACCAGGTCCTTGGGGATGCCAATGTTGTATCGGTGGCTGTTCAAAAAGGGACATCCCTGGCTGGCTTTGCATGTAGCGGAGGAGGCGTGTGTTAAGTCCTTACCCTTGGGGAGCATTGCTAGTGCTAGGGAGAGTTAACTGGGGGACATTCTGGTGCCTCATATCGAACGCCCAGTCATGATTCCTTTCTGATTGCTTCAAATTAGGGATGGGCGCCATCCATCGAGCAAACTACGGCGAAAGAGCGATTTCTTTAGAAAGCATCCTTTGTCAGAGCCGTTTGGCCGGAACGAAAGTGAGGAAATGGGAAAGCATTCATTAGATGGAGGTGCAGAAGTTGTGCATGAGCTGATCCATGCTGACAGCCCTTGACAGAACATTAGGGCTCCGTTCAGGTTCATGACATAAGAGAGACGGGTTTATTATGACAGCAGTTCTCCCAAGCCAGGCTGAGGATGGCCACCTATGGTAGAGGAAACTCCTCGCCTGGCCTCAGCTCTGTACACGGAAAGCAGGCCAAAAAAAATCATCTCTGTCATTATAAACAAGCCTGGAAGGGCTCTATTAGGCCTTATTTCTCAGTAGACCCACGACCCATTTCTCTACATGTGTTCGGCGGACGTACATGTAACGAGGAAGGGAACGAGGAGCGATGCTGACCATGCATGGTAATTAGCGGGTGTTATCTGGACCGCACACCCTTGGTGGTAGGGATTACTGCCAGAGTGTATGTATGTTAGCTACTACCAAGATCAAGCGGTCGGTGACCTTGGAAGGGAACTACACTCGCAGATCTGGAAAAGTATAGGCCTGAGCGCTGTTGATTTCTACCCCAGTGGAGTCGTGCCCTGTGATAACCTTATTTTCACAGCAGAGAGTCAATAGTTTGATAGGAGGCTGCGTTCCAGCTAGGGGCCAGTAAGCGGTCAGTGGAGCAGCAACTCCCTGTTTACAGGCTCTGAGCAAACGAGCTGATGATCCGAGTTAGGCTTAAATGCGATTTGCATGACTCTGTAGATCCAGCGAGCCTCCATGAGTAAATGTCACAGTCCCTGCCTAGAAAGCCTCGGCACTGCTGATCACTATTATGGCTTATTACATCTTAACCGAAGAACCGAGGAGACGGCGGGTAGCGATGGCTTGCTTTTCTAAGGGACACCTTCGCCTATTTGGCTCTGCCACTGGAGTGCCGCGTCTGCCAACCTCACCATCTGTATCCAGACACACAAGGAGACTTTAAGCTTGACATTGTGCAGCTGCAGCTAATGAATACATCCATTTAAAGGAGGAGGAGGCGGACCGTGTGCCAATCAGCCTTTGGGTGCACTTGTGTGCGGCTACTGAGCACTGATTTCTTCGGGGCCCGGCGCTGGGTTAGCTCTCAGAACGATGCCAAATTTGTATGGCGGAGGTCATGGCGGGGACAAAAGGGCTGTGAGGGGAGAGAAAGGCATGGCGGCACCCCCTGCACCCCCCCCCCCCCCCCCCACCCTCATTTTCTTTTCTTTTTTTTATTTTCGGCAAATGTTTGTTAAAACAGACAATGCACCTCTTGATCGAGTCCCCAACCAACACAGGTCCCATTAACCCTCGCCCTAAATCCAGTCAAACACTCTCGACTTTGGGAGGGCGGACAGGGCCATAGATAAGCTTGTTTTTAGGGAGAGGGGACAGAGATTACCCTGTGTTTACTCCTGCCTCTGAGGCCCTGCAGTGGAACAGTGGGTGATTTAGGAGATAAACAAATGCCATTCAGGGATATACACTAGCCCAAACATCTGAATGCCGATGAGAAACAAAGAATAGCTAAGAATTAGCATAATGACCATTGGGAAAGCCAATGAAATAAACTGTAGTGCGACAAATGCCCAGTATGCCCAGTAAGAGCTGGAGCTGAGTGCTGCGGGTAAGGAGAAGGAGGAGGTTTGCTCGGCGCCGAAGACACGCCAAATGTGGGGTAATCCCACCAACAAAGGCAGCGAGACAGCGGGCTGAGAAGAGCCGGGCTGAGCCCTGGAGAAGGGATCCCTGTCTTCCTTTAACTGGATTTGGGGAACGAGCTGCTGTTTATCTGTGTACGGGTCGGCTAATGGCTGCCGGCTGCCGGCACTGGGGTAATCTAATCAGGATACAGCGATTTACATTAAATCGCTCAAGCGGGATTATTCCCCGTCACAAGCCGATTGAAAGGGGACACTTTTAAATGGGGTTAACAGCTTGTTATAAGATTGGGGAGACTAAGTGAGGGATACTGTGTGTGTGTGTGTTGGCTGGGGGGGTGGGGGGTGGGTGGGTCCTATTGTGGCACACTACAGGATAATCTTCATTATACAATGCCAAGAGATTGGAGCTCAGGCAGGGGATACAACACCGGAAGACAAAAGGGAACAAGAGTGGAGAGTGTGCAGAGACAAAGGGAGATGGGCAACAAAGAGAGCCGGAGGCGGGGGGCTGACAGAGGGGCTTTTTGTCTCATAAGATGCATGGTCCTCTGGGCCTTGTGTGGAGAGCTCCAGTTACATGCACAGGGGTGCGAGCAAGCAAGAGATCTGACTAACCGGCCAAGTTGTTCAGGGGGAGTCAGTTTCAACTACATCACAAGGTCGAACCCAGGCCGCTACTCCTGGGAGACATTAGCTGGTGGACAGCGGGTTGTGTCCATTGCTAGGACTTCTATGGAAACTTAGAGGTGACCTTTTGGTCACCAACTATTGCCGTTCCCTTTTCAATGGAAGCCTTGCTGAAAACCGAGGGTCCCAATTCTGTCCTTCTGTCTCTTCTTTACCTCTTTTGCTGCCTCTGGGCTCCTGTCCAAAGCACACCTCTGCACTTTTGCGTTCCGAGTGGGAAGCCACATGGAGAGAGGGGCTAAAATTACAGAAGGATGAGGGTGAGGTGGTAGAGCTACCTTGTTCTGAGTTATGTCACGGCAGCGCAAGAGCCCTGCCGACTCAGGGCAACTCGCCTGCCTGGTTTGTGCCAGGAATACCCTCCCATCAGTTAAGGACTCCTGCTCTCCCTTGTCCCTACCCAAGGCAAGCACAATAGGCCTGTGTATCATGACACCACAGGGACCGCACAGCCAACAACGGCGCAGCAGGGGCAAACTGAAGGGACCCATCTTACTCAACAGCCACTGAGCCAGATGAGCACACTGCTCTTGTACTGGCTCTTGCCATTATTCCCAGCACTGCCTTAACCGCAAGGAAGGGAACAACGGAGGCTTTCTCCGCAAACGCAGAGAAATTTTCTTGAGATGATTTCACCCTACCCAGCGTGTCATCGGTGTCGCCTTCCGCTAAATATAACTCCGGGTGATCCCGGCTTTGTACCCGGCCCACAGGATGTGACCAGCTGAGACAGTGGGACGGCAGTGACATAGAGGCCCGAGCAGAGAGGAAACACATTCCATGGATGTGAGCTTGTTTCCTGTCCCATCCGACCAAAGACCTCAGCGATTCCGTCTGGCCTGGCCAGCAGGAAACGGGACAGGAAATCGGCCAGGTAGGATGCCGGCGTAAATGGCTGACTGCGGATGCCATGTCCGTGCCTTGTTTTGGAGCTTAGCAAACAGGTTACGCAATGCTCCTTGGCCTCCACGCATGGATTGCAGTCCTCCTGATAAGAGCCACGATCACACACAGAGGCACATTCCAGGCCAGGGTCACTCTGGACCACAGCGGGTATGCTGGTGAGGGGGGCATGGATGCCTACGTCACCTTGTGCAATCTCCATTTAAGACTTTGGATAAACCAACAGTAATGGACAAAGGCAGTTAAGATAACAGGAATTCTGGCCCACCTCCTCCTCCATCCCTCCTGTGTTTGGGCCCACATCCAATCCTGCAGCACAAGCGCCAAAAGCCTTTGTGCTGTGGGGATTTTTCACGCACGAAAGGCTCCCAAAACAAAACGAAGAACGGCGATTTCGCAAAGCCGCTTAAAAAAATTAAACAACTTGCGCAGGGCCCCTTTCAAGGGCTCACCTCCAAGAGATAGGGGGAGGCTGGCGGGTTCTGTTTTGTGTGATAACCGCACGCGATGCCGGCCCAGCCCAATTTCTCAGCACCAGGTTAGGCAACCCAGTTAATTGCCGTCGCTCACTTAAGGACACGTAAATGGCTTTTTCATCCCTGACTCTGTCCTCTTTATAATTATCTTGCAGAGTGGTAATTACACAGAGCGAGCTCAGCCGGTATTTTATGGGACAACAAACTCCTTCGCTCGTTCCTGGGCTCTATTTTCCCCCTCCTGTGCTTACGTCAAAGAATGGGTAAACACGGGGGCACTTTGGGATAAATTAAGCCCTTGAAAACCTGGCGCAGGGGCTATTTACGAAAAGGCGACCCATCTCTTGCTGTTAGATGATTTGGCTAACATATTAGCAGGAGCGATGGGGCTGTTGTCTGTCATAAATAGCGAGGATTGGAGAGCGTAATTGGGTTTTGACAACTAACGCAAAACAGCACAGGCAATTTCACATATTGCACTCTACAATTGCCATTTCCTCGACCATTTGCGGTGGGGAAGCAATCTTTAAAAAGTCACGCTGACCACATTTGAGAAACGACGCAAATCTCACTAAACATTTAAGACCTTTTCATACAAAAAAGAGCTCACACACACACGGCGCGGAGTAGACAGCCGTCTCAGAAATGCCTCTTCTGATCCGACCCTGCTCTCGCTACGTGCCTGCAATGCCAAACTGCAAACTGGGAGGTGCAGCTTTGTTGTGACGTCTCAATCTGTGCATGCTGTCCTTTCCTCTCCCGTGATATCAGCCTATCTCATCTCTCAAACACCAGACACAATGCCCTGCCACTCAGACAGCAGTCGGCACTAAGTGGGTGGGAGCCGGGGTGAGTCTGGTGGGCGGAGGGAAATGGCTTTCATGAGAATTACACCAAGGCAAAGTTTCACCAAGGCTTAAAACCTCAAAGCGCAACCAGAGAGTTTGGACAATCGTTTTAACCTTAAGGGGTTTTAAGGTGATGCCCAAGACGAGCCATGAATCCCTCATGCATACACTCACACCTACGTCGCTACACAGGCCCCTCAGCAGACTTTCGACGAAAGGATGACCTCACCCCCCATCCCCCGCCTCCCCACCCTACCCGACGCACAGAGCAGCCTGGCTGGGAGTGAGGTCACCTGAGACGGCAAGGGCCCCACCCTCCCTCTGACTCACTCCCACGCAGCCTTTTACAGCGATGGCACTTTGAACCCAATTACCAGCGTCTGACACGGCCGCTACAGTGACATAAAAGGGAACCTAACTGGGACTTGATGAATGCCTTTGCAGTCCATTAATTCCTGACTACAATAGAAGCCGTGGAAAAGCAGACCTTTGCCAAGAGCGCGCCGCAAAGGTAGGCCACGGGAGCCTGTGATGTTTCCGCGGCCGGCCATGTGGAACTCCGTCCTGTTGTTTTTTTGGGCTTTTTTTTTAGCCCCTCCAGCATCGGCGTGCTCACCCGAGGCGGCCCAACCTGTTTAGTGTATAAATAACACCCGGCTGGGAGCGGAGCTTTTTGAAGCCGCCGCGCTCCCCATCAGGACAGGGACGACGCGGCAGGTGCCCCTGCTGCCATCACACCTGTCCGCACCGCAGGGGGTGCAGGCGGGGGCGAAGCGGGCTGCGCTCTTGCGCTCCTTCCTGAAACTCCGCCCAATTCTCGTTTCCCTACACTTCTCCAGTGCACCACACGGAGGTCACGGAGATGAGACGAGGCAAGGCGAGGCAAGGCGATGACGGAATGGTTACTAGGAAGAATGCAAACCAGATCTAGGTGGAAGGAGGGATTACCTCATCATTTTTTTTTTTACAGGAATCTACATCGTGGATGGCGGGACGGTGGCGGCGTGCAGTAACTCTTAATGCTCCTAAAGCCTAAAGTTAGAGGCAGTGATCTCATCCTGCATACAGACGCAGAAGAATGGAGATGAGTCACTGGTGCTCTCTGTGGAGAATGAAGCTGTTGACCCGCCTGTGGATAGCCTAAGAGAGAGCGAGAGAGAGTGTGTGTATGTGTGTGTGCACATACACACACACACACATGCACATGTACACCACTTGCTCCAGTGAACCCAAGAAAGGGGAAAAGTACTCAATACTCATCCCTCAAAGTGCAATGCTCTCTCGCTCGCTCTCTCTCTCTCTCTCACTTTCCTCACTCCAAACCTTTCTGGAGTATACACGCAACTCGCATGCCTGTGTGCACATACTTGATCTTGCAAACACACACACACACACACACATATCCACCCACCCAGACACACACTGGCACTTGCACACCGACAGCCCCCATTCCGACAGAGCCTGGCCATTCCCTCAGGTATTCCCGGCAACATCGCAGATTAAAATAGCTGACGACCCACATAGCTCCACACCGGCTCAGCCTCCCCTTCAGAGGAGACAGACTCTGCACTCCCTGCACCGCCACCAACGCGCCGCCCATACCTTCCTGGTCATAATTCCCTTCCGAAAGCAATCCCGCCAGATGGTGCCGTAAACACCGTCTTCAAGCGTCTTCCAGACAGGTGACCGGAGCAGGACGGGCTAAGAGAAACTGCCCGGGCAGGACGGCTAACCCGTCTCCTCGCAGACCCTTCTGCAAGCCAATGCATCAACTATCTGAAAGACTTGCTGGTTTTTGAATTTCGCCCCTCTTCCTCGAGCGAGGAAACTCGGCCTTTGTGCAAAACAAAGAGGAGAAGCCGAGTGTCTCGACGAGCAGGACAAATTCCCAAGGTCGCTGAGACTCTGCATGTGACCCATTTAACAGTGCCATACACAAGCCCACGAGCCCACAAGCCCTAATGGCTGAGTGGTACATGCTTGTTCCTCCCGAGCACCAGAAAAAAAAAAGGCACTTTACAGCCTTCCTGGTACATAACCTTCAGGAAAGACAGGCTAGCCAGAGAGTGCGGACATGTGCCCAGGAATCTGTCTGGGGAGCTTCTTAAGGGGTTAGGGGGTCACTGGCACAGCCTGCTGCTCCAAAAACATCCCCGGCAAACGTTCAGCTTCTGTTAACCGCCTAAATCTCTTCTGTGGCCATAAACGTAAAAGAAGCTTTGGGAAGGCCTTCACTCCAGACCTTTTCATTAATTTTTACAGCTCAGCTTAAACACACTTCTTTCCTTTTTCGTACCGCACGTCCCTTACGAACGGCCCATCTGTGGGACGTTAATGTCAAACAGGAAAAATCTCCTGGCACGCGGCCGAGCTTTTGTTTCAGACGTGAGGCACGAGGTCAGAGAGGAGGATGCAGAGCTCCTCTCTCGTTTGTCTTTTTTTTTTCCTTCTTCCCTGGCAAAGTGGATCAGAGGAGAACAGGTGGGTCTCGCAGCGGAACGTCGGCACGCAGACGCTCCGAGGGGAGACAGCAGCGCTGGTGAATCCGTAGCCAGAGCTATATCGGGCATACAGTACGCCACCTGGCACAGCCCAGAATGCGACAAGCTAGGGAGCGCTTAAAATAAAGAGCACAGGCACATGCAGAGAATGTAAAAAATACCCCAATACAACAAGGTGCTTCGTGCCCGTGGCCGTGGCTGGGGGCTGCAACCACAGAGCAGCAGGATGGATGATAAATGGCGAGTAAGCTGGAGGCTGTCCGTGTGGTAGGGGTGGAATTTTTGGCTGGGTAGGATGAGGGGAATGGAGTGAATTGATCAGGCTGTGCTGGTATTAGGCCTTACAACTATTCATAAGGCTGGATATCCTTAAACCTACAGTGCAGTCCTGCTATTCCAGTGCCTGGTAAGTGTGGAAGCTGTTTTCGGGCCTGGGAAACGGCCCAGAGAGCTGATGAAATCGGTGGTTCTAGGGACTAAGCTATCCCCCACAAAGAGTCTTGCATGGTGAACTGCCCTGACTCTAGAAGATAAGGTAAAACAATCCTAGATCATCCTAGAGAAAGCAAACCAGTGACAATGAGCCCCTGGACGCGGACTAGAATATTCGGGACAAGTGTGGGACAACAGACACCTTGCAGCTGTCTGTTAGGACATATCAGTTAGCTTAACCATTAGCTTAGCAACCCTGAGAGTGAGCGTGGTGCTACAGTGGGAGATCCCCAAGGGCTTAGCTGTCCTGTGCTGTTCTAGAAAGCGAGGAACCTCCTTAACCAAGCAAGTCAGGAACCACCTCAACCGCCCGAGCTTCCTGTCACTGGTGTTTTTAGGCCTGCACTCGATTACGGGGAAGTCCCGCCTCCAGAACTGCACTCAAAGGCATGTCCTTGGTTTACAAACATGAAAACCTGGACCTGCATCATCATGTGGGACCTCGCTTTGCATGCTAGAGTGTGTGTGTGTGTGTGTGTTTCTGTGTGTGTACAGCATTCTGCTAAGCCAGCGCTGGGTTGGAGACGGGAAGCGAGAACTCTGGGACCTGGTGCCAAGGGGGCATCTGCCCTTTTTATTTTCACTCCATCCCTTTAGTGGGTAGAGCTGTTAGAGTTCGGCAGAGAGCTCAGCGAAGGGCCGATGCATGCCAACCTTGCCTGCAGCAGCAGCAGCGGGAAGAGAGAAAGAGAGAGAGAGAAAGGGCGAGAGAGGCAGAAAGGAGTGGAAAGGAGTGGAAAGGAGCAAGCCGAGCGCAACCCAGCTCCGACACAATGGGAGTATGGAGAGTAGCCAGGTCACGCGGCCACCAGAGACACAGACGCAGAGCATATGCAAATACACACCCGCACGCCAGTACAAACAAATGATCACACACACACACACACACACACCGCACACACACACAGGAGCTTTTCAAAACCCGGGGAAACGAACATGCCAGTTATTTTCTACTGGTTTACTGCTGCAGGACAGGTCTGCTTCCCTGTATTATAGAATCAGCAAACAGTCTCGCACGTGTGTCTATGCGTGTGTGTGTGTGTGTGTGTGTGTGTGTTGTGCTTACAGCCAGGCAGTGCCTCTCTGTTCGGTTTCTCTTTCGCTTTCAGGCTCTATTCTAGGCCACGGGAGCAGCCCCAAAGGCACTTTCACCCTTGATGGAAAAGTACCTGTTGTTCCCCGGGTGCCTGTGTTTGAGCGTACGGGCAGTGTTGTGTCTAATGCCTATTCATCATACCTCGCTGCTACCAAAACAAACAGATGAGCTCACTGCTCCTGCCTGGCAGCCACACAACAGGCGTTTGGTGATCCAGGCCGGAGCTGCTGTCCTTTTAGCACATGTGTGCTCACTCAAACAAACACATACACACACACACACACACACACCCTCTCACACACACACAGATTCAGAAAGGCCTTCAGGTTTTGTTTCCAGAATCTGATTCAGGCTTGGGCTTATGCAACGTTTGTATTTTCCAGTCCTCTCGAAAGACAGTCTTGATTAACCCTTATGAGGCCTAGAGCCCTAACTCTGGTCCTCTATTATAATATTTCATATAAAACATAATTAATACCTTAATATATATTTATATTTATATATCTTTATATAGCCCAGCGTAGGAAGCCAGGGCCTGACCGCAGGTTCAGCCATGCTACAGCACATCTTGGGCCTTGCTCCAAGCCCCAATATTGGCATTTTAGTGCACCCGGGTATCGAACCCACAACCATGTGATCAATAACCCAGCACTATGACTACTAAGAGCCACCACTGCACCTTTGCAGAAGTGAGGTGCATGCTCACTGTGTGCTGAGACAAGGACGGGACAGGGAGTTCTGAGCAGCTTCAGGTGGTGAGAAGTGAAGCCAGACCCCCTATTTGCCGAATATAGACAGAGTACATGAGTTTGGGAGAGAAGGAGGAGGAGAAGCAGGGGTGGCAGATTTTTATTGGCTACAAAAAATGAAATGCTCTTAAAAGTAGCGTAGATCTAAATCTCTGATGTAAGATTATTATTATTATTATTTTTATTTATTTATTTTTTTAACTAAAAATTGTTATCAAATTTCCCCCTTTTTCTCCGGGTTTGATACTTCCAATTAACCCACCCTTTCATAGATCGCCCTAGCACTACCAATGCTCCCGACACTAGTAGGGTAAGGACTTAACACGGGCCTCCTCCGACACATCTGATACCGAACTGCAGCCGATGCGGCATCATTGGGCAGCCGAGATCATCCCAAGCTGGGTCCCTAGCTGCCCACCAGCTAACCAACGCCCGTGCCGGCCAACATAGCTTAAGAGTCATGAGGGAAGAGAGCACCCACCATCTACCCACCCGGAGAGAGAGCATGGCCAGTTGTGCTCTCTCAGACTCCGGCTGCTGATGGCAAAGCGGCACGGCTTGACACTCGGACACTTTATTAGATGAAATCACTCAAAATATATAAGAAATACGTTTCTTAATCTTGTGATATTATACAATAATATCAAAAATACAATACGGTCAGATATTAGATTAGGCTTCATTTAAGAGAAACCAAAAACAAAAGGAAAGTGTTGTCCCTCTGGTGCTTTCCCAATGTTCAAGCCGAGCCATTACCGCCTGTGGAAAACGAGCAGCCGCGAATGTGATCACAGCCCCGGGTCTGGTTCTCGGAACACTCGTTTGGACGCGAGGAGGGAATTTCCAGCGGGTCGAGAGCGAAAGCAAGGAATGGCGTGGGAGGTTCTGCCCCCACCCCTCCCCAACCTTAGGAGCAGTTGAATAAACATAAGCTCTGCTCCATGCTGAGATGCCCTTCACATCTTCACATGACTCCTCTCTGTCTCCCTCCTCTCTGCTTTTCGTTTCCCCGCTGCCTCTTTTCTTCAGCTGTTTTGACAGTCTGTGGTGCTACTTATAGCTGGTTAGGAATACCAAAAATATCATTATCTATTATTCATCAGCAACTCTCTCCTAGCCTATGTTAAACATGCTAGACTGGAATACAGAGAGGTGGGCTTGCTGGAAAATGCTGGAAAAGGCTGGGAAAGCCTGGCGGGATGGCGAAAGCCCTCGTTTGTGCTGCGTGAATTTGCGTGCCATGTTTAAAAGGGAGGCAAAATATGCCATCAAGCTGTCACTCAGATTGAGTGTATTTGTATGTGTGTATGTGTGTGTGTTAAGCAGTGTGTGTGGGCACTTGCACTTAGAGAAAAATGCCTGGTTCCTCACAGGCTGTTAATCAAACACTTGAGTGGCTAAGCTGCCTCTCCATCGGGCTAAGGGGACGGCGGGCCTCATGCATAAAGATGCCTGCCGTATTCTCATCTTTCTCTGTTTATTTCTCCTCTCTCTCTCTCTCACTCACTACTTCTCGCTCACTGCCTACATCCCTCCTCTCCACAGGCCAACAGACACTTGAGAAGTGGGCAGACAAATGACCCCCCCACTCCTCCGTCCACCTCCTTCTCAATTGCAGGCCCTGAAAAGCTCTTGATCTCCTCGATAACAAGGCCGCGTCCATCAGCGCTCCAACAGGTGAGGGGATAATAAGGCCGTCAGCAGCCCGAGTGGGTGGACGAAGGTAGGTGTGTTTAGCTTAGGGCTTAATTGCCAGAGGACTCTGACCCTCCGTCGCCCCTCTTTCGCAGGTGAGCAAATCCCACCCATCAGTCGCCTCGCTTATGATCGAGGCTCATAGGTGGCGAACAGTTCATATCCGTGGCAGAAATATGAACAGCTCAGCAGTTCTGATTTGTCCAATCTTTTAAATGTTGGTGGTCTTCAAGTGGTACGGCAGAGAGCAAGGCCAGCTGTGCTCTCTCAGGCTCCAGCTGCTGATGGCAGGCAGCATGACCCAGAATTGGAACCAGCAATCCTGCTGCCTGCCATCAGCAGCCGGAGCCTGAGAGAGCACAGCTGGCCTTGCTCTCTCCGGGTGGGTACATGGCTTCCTCTCTCCCCACATCACCTCAGTGGGATGCTGGCCGACGCATCAGAGCTGGGCACCTGGTGCTTTCCTCTGATAGGGTTGGTTGGTTGCCTGGTGACGTCGCATCAGCAGCAGGCATGTGTCAGTCCTCACCTTCCCGGTGTTGGGAGCTGTACAAGTGATGGGGGAGAGTACTGACAAGTGGGTCGGGTAACTGGCTATTCATCTAAAATCGAGGAGGACAACTGGACTCAAGTGCGCCACCTTTTCTTTACCGCTTAAATAGCACTTGTTTCGCCAGCCCACCTCAACAACTGACCTGCACCTTCAAATGGTCAGGTTGTAGTCAGCAGGTTATTGTATGCTATGGCCCCTGATTCGTACAATAACAGGACCAGGGAAGGCTTAGTAACTACACTCCTGTTCTTATGAATTTTTTTTTCTTTTTAGGATTTAAGACATTATTACAAATCTTCAATTAGTCGTAATGTTACTAATTAAGACCATTTACAATTCTTAAATCCCAGTTCCTTTCTCAGCACGCAAAATACCTAATTCTAATGAGTTTCTCATGTTCCAAAACCTACACCCTGCCAATTTGCAGCCCACTTTGATCTACCTCTAGCGGAGGGAATAAATTATAGAGCAATAGCCAGATTTCATGGCGACAGAGATTTGGTAAACAGCTTTCAATCAGCCTATGCGACGGGTCGGGTCTCAGTGTCGGCTTCAGGACTCGCACAGCACAGCATCGTGGAAGCAATTTCACACCACTGAATAGCAAAATTCTGATCGAGAGCAACCGGAGACCAAATGGATTTCCAAAGCTAATTCAATCTGAAGTTGTCCAACCCTCCCCATCCTCCCCAAATTGGAGGAATTCTCCACGTCGACACAAAATTGCATGCTTGTGCGAGAAGTAGCGTGTGTAAGCAGCTTGCAGTTTGCTGGAAAACAACATGGGCGCGCAAGTAGAAGGTCCCCCTCACTTCAAAGGAGACCTGGTTCAGCCATGCACATGAAAGACCTTGCTGGCTCATGCCAGAGTCTAATTACTGTCAGCTGTCTGGGGGCTGAGTGATCTGCTCGGGTTGGGTCTCAGAGAGATACTGAGAAGGCAGAGAGATTCTCAGCGTCTGTCCTGTACTGTACCCTCTACTGTACCCAGAGTCACAAGAGCAGAAACAGCTGGGGAGGAGCGCTTGATGCCCGTGTCTGTTTTAATCCCAGCCCGTGAGTCACGGAGAGGAGGCTACGCTCCACCCAGACTGTGTTGATTTTGCCCTTTCTGCTCTGTGGCGGAGACAGCATCCAGGAAATGCTTACTACAATGGCTTGGCTTTCTGATGTCACACTGATAAATCCCAGTGGGTGACTCAGTGCTGTCTGGCTCATGCTGATTCCTGGTAACCCATTCAACTCAACAGAGGAGCTGATAGCACATGGGGAGATAAGGGATCAATTCAGTGCAAAGTTGCAAAGCTCACTAATCAGGAGTCAAAATACCAGCACAGATTTCTCTGTCTGCTCTCCGTGCAGAAGTGTGCCGGTTGAAACACACACCTTAACCTACCAACACTACTGGAGCACATACTCAACCTCCAAAAAAACACGCCTGACAGAGTTCAGGAACCCTGACCAGAGCTTTTTGCATGCGGTTGGGTTTGTCCGGTTTCAAAATTGAGAAGTATGCAGGTGATAAATCTTCGGAACAGTCACTACTGCACTGTCCATGATCCATGCTATCTTTCCATTGCTATCGAGGTCACAACTGTAGTGGTGGAGGTTAGAGGGCAGTAAGGCCTGCTGACTGCTCACCAAGACGCACTGACTGACTGCCAGTGGACAGTGGATTTATCAGGCTGAACCTCAAAGGTGTGCAGGTCTTCACGTTTCTCTACATACCTGGCCATCAAGTCACGCTTTAAGTGGACAAGTTCGACCGGTTGGAGGCTGTGTGAGTGTAGCAACCCCAACCCCCCACCCCCACCCCCCACTCGTAATGCAAATTTACTCAACTGAGGTCCGTGGAAGGACAGCAACATCTCCAGCTCTAAACCAGCCAGGTGTTCCCACTCTTTCCACACCTCCATCACTAATGCAGAGGGATTCGGCAAGGCTTTTTTCCCAGGGCCTCCGGCTCGCAAGCCTGGCAGCTCTATCTGGCTGTAATCCTGGAGCCTTTCCAGTGGCAGAGTAGTAGGCCTTGGGCCAGTTGAGAGATTGGGCCCGAGCATTCTCCATGCCCTTGGCGGATACTCTGTGAGAAAGCAGCTGCGCTCCTCTGAGAATTACGTAACGTGCATTTCGGCTGCATAACGGGAGCGTCTTCAGCTGGATGGAGCTCGACGCGGCGGCCAGTGGAGGAAAAAAGCCTGGGACGGAATGTAAAGCAGGCCGGTGGGAGGCCGAGGAGGGGGATGCTCTGGGATGGGCAGGGGTTTTCGGCAAGCCTTCAGAAACAGAGCCGTAGTCTCCATCACAACTCCATCTGAATCCATTTTTAATGGTATCGGGTGCTCTCGCACTCCCACCCCACCCCCCCTGCTGCCACTGCCGCCGTTCTGAAAGTTACTGGGCTGTGAAATGTGAAAAACTGCAGCGCAGAATATGCATGCAGTGTGATTCATTATCTTGTCAAACTTGGCTACTCTGGGACAGGCAGAGCTCCCTGGATGAGAGCTGGAGCTGCCGTCACCTCGCATGGATGCCTGCGGCCTTTCTCTCGGGGTTACCCGACCCTGGTCCGTGATGCCACCCCTCACCCCCCCGTTCCACAGGCCATGGAACGTGGCTGGACTGTTGCAGCTGCACTGTTGGAAGACTTTCTGAGAAGCTTCCTCTGAAGGCTTCACACTCGGACACACTGAAACCCCCCCCTCAACCAGATCAGGTCCCTCTGAGGCACACCTACGAAAGGTGTTAATGGAACAGGCGGTCAAACCAGAGGAGCCACCAGGTTTCGAGTCTATCACTAAAGTCTTTCAGGGATTTTCAGGACAAACAGGTCTGCTGGCCTTTGATGGCCCCTTGCCGTCACTGGGGTCTTGCAAAGAGCACAGCGAAAAAGCTCAGATTCTGAGCCAGAAATATCCCAAGCCGATACGGAGGGGGCTTCAAATCCTAGCCTGTCCCGAAATAGACACTTTCTGAACAGAAACAAGGGGAGGAGAAACAACAAAGCAAATTTGAGAGACAGGTCTGCCAGGCATGGTAGACAAAGAGACACAGAGTGACCCATTTTCCCGGCGGCCGGCGAGGAGGAACAACAACGAAATAAAAGGCTGGTCATCTGAGGAAGACAGGCCTCAGACGAAGTAACAGAGGTGCACGTGGCGCTGCCTTGGATCTTTGGGGGGACAGATGGACAGACACTAACAAACACCCCCCCCCCCCTCCCTTTCAGCTCCACACACACACAATCAGTCTCTCAGGTGATCTTTGCTAATTGGCTCGGCTACATCACTCGCTTCTAATGGTGTTGTTTACCAGCGCAGACCGATTCCCCAGGCTTCTCCACCTGCTCCGACCGCCTCTAGCGTGGAGCTCAGAGGGCCTCTCTGGGTGGTGCTACTAAGGGAGGGGAACGCGAGACAACAGGGGCCCCCTTGTTGCACAAACAGCCGCTCTCTGAATTAACCTTCCTCGTGGGTCACTGCCGAAATAATCCATCCCTTCTCTGCGAAGCAAAAAAAAAGGACGTCGGCCTGCTGTAATTACACCAACCCAAGTCTTTCACGGCCTCTTCTCCTCTCTGCCTCCTCCTGGCAGTGAGAGATGGTGTCTTTGTTCAAAGAAGAGGACGGGTGGGGGTGCCAGAATGGTGCCAGCAGGCCCTGGGAGAACTTCATTACGGCTGGGTGACGAAACCCTCCCGGTCTCCCGTCCCGGTTTCGCTTCGTCCTGCCTTCTCTTTCTTTTTGTCCCCCCCACCCCGCCGCTCAGCCCCCCGGCCCCAGCCGGAGAGCCGAAACACAATTCGCCCCATATCGCGTCCATTAAGCTCTGATTCATGCGCTGCTCGCTCAGGCCCGAGAGTGCCCATCCATCTTGTCCCGCAGGATGAAGGGTGCCGTCGTTTCCCTTCCTTGGGCAGATCCGGGGCTACACTATCAAACCATCGCTGCCAGTAAAAGCAGCGGACTTTTAACAGCGCTGCCGTTCTGTCGCCACTCTCTCTTTTATTCACCTGTCAGCCCGGCAAGGCCTCGCTTGCTTTCCTCCCCTTTCGCTCTCCCACGCTATTAAATGTCTCTTTTATTGTTCGCAGTTCTCAAAACAACACTTCCCGCTTCCCTCTTCCCCTCTGAGGTCGGATGAGGCAGTCAGTGAGACAACAGCCGAACCTGTCCCTGGCAGGCTTCGCAAGGCCGCAAGGTGCGATCCCCTTTGCCCCACCAGCCTCTGGCGCTGCGAGGCACCAGGTACTGCACAAGATGTGACCTTTATGCTTGACAGTCTTTGGGATTTAACCTGTAACTAACCCCATCATCTAACTACACCCAACCAGAGATTCAGAAGGGGTATCTGCGGTGTAGCTCATACCGCACATACCCACACCGGCGATGGCCTTATGTTCAAACGGATGCAAAGCAGCAGGCAAAGACTGGGATCCCATGTGTGCTTGTGCAGCTAATTGACTTCACCGCATGCATACACACACTCACACACACTTACACACACTTACACATACACAAACCTATTGTCTCATTACAGCATTTAGCATGTGATATGTTCACAGTGACGTTTGTCCAGCACTCCTGCAGAAGCACATGGAAGACATCCAGACAGTCCAGGCAGACATGTGCGTGCGCGTGCAGGCGTGCGTGCGTGCGTGCGTGCGTGCATGCATGCATGCATACATACATGCGTGCGTGCATGCATACATACATGCGTGCGTGCAAAAAACACGCACATGCATGCAAGCAATCCTGTGTTCTACTACAGAAGCTCGCGCGCATAGTAACCTGAAAATGGATCAAAACAACTGCCCCCCCCCCCCGCCCCCCCTTTTCCACAATCACCCGAGCACGTCCCCCCAGTCAGAGGAGGCACTCGCTCCAGCCAGCCATGCGCGTGCTTTGCGTGGCCGGTGAGTGAGTGACTTAGTGAATGAATGAACACGAAGTGCAGCGCGCGAGAGGGGCGCAATTATCGTTTTGCAGAGCCCGAGCAGAGTCCATTTGACCACAGCTAGCCTAACCTTCTCCTCCTCATCCCCATCCTCCTCTTCCTCTCCTCCTTCCTCCTGGTGGAGATAGCTAAGGCTAATGCATTATGCATTAGAGGAGCGGGAGCTGCTCTCTCCTCTCCTCGTGCCGACGGGGCTGCAAAAAAAAAAAAAAAAACACAACCCAGCAAGGCTGACAGCTGCAGATACATTATTTAATGACGAGTCTCTCGTTATTAGTCAAACGCACGCCTGAATTAGCCAAACTGGGCTCAGTCAGGCACATCAGAAGCCCAACAACAACCAGAGAGAATGAAACAAATACAAAGAAATAAATAAACAAAATAAACACCAGGATTAGTTTGCTGGATGCAATCAAATCCAAAGCGCAATCGTTAACAGGAGCAGGGTGCAGGAGTGCAACGTAAATATAGCGACAACCTAGCCAACTAATCACTGGTGACAGCACCAGCATCCAGAACCTCCAGCCAGCCTGGACCACCACCAGCCCATCCCCTGCCTGCATCCATCCAACCCACACGGTGGTAGTCAAGACTACAGAACAGCACCAGCATCCAGAACCCCCCAGCCAGCCTGGACCACCACCACCAGCCAGCCAGCCAGTGCTCACCAGCCCTTCTCCTGCCTGCATCCATCCAACCCACACGGTGGTAGTCAAGACTACAGAACAGCACCAGCATCCAGAACCCCCAGTCAGCCTGGACCACCAGCTCATCCCCTGCCTGCATCCATCCAACCCACACGGTGGTAGTCAAGACTACAGAACAGCACCAGCATCCAGAACCCCTGTCAGCCTGGACAACCAGCTCATCCCCTGCCTGCATCCATCCAACCTACACGGTGGTAGTCAAGACTACAGAACAGCACCAGCATCCAAACCACCAGCCAGCCTGGACCACCACCACCAGCCAGCCAGCCAGCCAGCAAGCGCTCACCAGCCCTTCTCCTGCCTGCCTCCGTCCATCCATCCATCCATCCAACTCAATAACCAGTTACTAATAATGACACGAGTGAGGCTGGACTGCTGACCACTGGCCTGGACAGGCAGAGACGCGCGTGCTGCTTCTGCTGAACTCCTTCTCGGTGCACTTCGGTCCACTTTCAGTGCTCTCTCTCTCTCTCTCTCTGTCTCTCTCTCTCTCACACTCCATCCGTTCCAAGCCCAGCCAAGCCCTCCAAAAAAAAAGCCCAGAGCCAGAAACTCACCTGCTGCCAGTTTTCCTCCAGCGACGGGAGCGCAGAGAAGTAGCCGGTGTCGTGGACGAGCTGAAGTTCCTGAAAGATACTGTAATTCGCCAACACGTCCATCCTGAGGCTCGCGAACCAGAGGGGTTGTTTTGGTTTCGGCGTAAAAACGTGCGTAAAAACGTGCGTAAAAACGAGCAATAGAAGAAAAGCACCCCAGTAAGAACCAAAAAAACCAGAGGAGGAAGAGGAGGAGGAGGAGGAGGAGGAGGAAGAGGAAGAACAGCAACTCTTCAGATCCGTTGCTCCTGGAAGTGTAGTAGTAGTGATGCAGATCACAGGGGGTGGGGGGGCGATGTATGTGCTGGGAAGAGAGGAGTAGAGGAGAGGAGGGAGGGGGGGGAGGTGATTGTTTCCCAAAAAAAAAAATGTTGAGCCTCACTTTAATTGCAGTCCCGCGCTCAGGATGCAAAAAAAGAGTGGCGACGAGAAGCAGCCACCTATATCCTCATCTGCTTGTCTCTCTCTCTCTCTCTCTCTCTCTCTCGCTTTCAGTCTCTCTCTCTCTCTCCGTGCGTGCGTGCGTGCGTAAATCCAGGTACAGTCTCTCCCTCCGTCTCTCTCTCTCTCTCTCTGCTGAGCCTCTCTCTGCACATCGACTTGGTTTGGATTGGGGGAAAGAAGCGAGAGCGCGAGCGAAGAAGAGAGAGAGAGAGAGAGAGAGAGAGAGGGAGGGAGAGAGGGAGGGAGAGAGGGAGGGAGGGAGGAAGGGGCGGGGGGCTCGCGAGCTGAGGGGGGACTCTCAAGGGGTGGGTGGAGAGGGCGGAGCCAGCTGTCAGTCAATTCCGTGCGTGACCATATAAGGCGAATAGGGTTGATGAGCTCACTGGCGTCCAATTAAGGCGGCGCTAGAGTGGCCGGGTGGGCAGGGCGAGGGGCCGGGCGCGGCGCAGCCATTGGCCGGGCGCGCCTGCCAATCCGGCCGTACATGGCAGTGAAAGGTGAGCTATTTTTAGAGGGGTATAAAACAGGCTCGACTCGCTGGACTCGGACACACGGGCTGAGGGAAGGCAGAGAAGAAGAAGGAGGAGGTGGAGGAGAGGGAGAGGAAGAGGGAGAGGGAGAGGGAAAGTTGCTTCTCCCAGTTATGGGCATTATTGAGGAGAGGGTTGCATCCGTGAGGTTCTCTCTCTCTCTCTGCGATGAGAAGTCAGGGCTTTTTTGGAGACGGAGGGATGGGAATGGAGGCAGAAATTGTGGCCATGGACCCGAGCACAATGCTGCCGTGGCTGGGCGGTGGCACTGCAAGCACATATGGCTTCATTAAGTCAGTGTTGCATAATCGCTCGTATTGATCTATCACATTGATCCGGTTATTGGTTTGTAATGGACAATTCCAAAGCCACCACACCCGTAGGCCACAATACATCCGGGAATCAATATATCCTAAACTTTAACGACTTTGTCCGAAGCGCACGGCCACGATGAGGGTTGCGTTTGTCAGCCTACAGCACTGCGCTGCGGCGAGTTTTGACCCTTCCTCTGTAGAGAGGCCACCCAGGTGCTCATATGTTCAGTCTCTCGTCACTGGCTGGTCTCCCTTCACTCACCATTAAGTTCAGCCATGTTCAGCTGCTCCTCCTCCTCCTCTTCTGCTGCTGCGCTCTCTCTTCACTGTAGCTTCCTGTAGCTGCTGCCCAGGTCATCAGATTCAAACCCCTGACGCTGGCCTACAACGCCAAGACTGACTGGACCAGCCGGCCCCTCCGTACTTGATGGTGATGGTCAAAATGGGGCCAAGATGGGGCCTGATCTGCACCGAGAGCCCTTCCAGCTTCGAGTACGGCTCGGCTCGACCCGCCATCCTTTAAGATCCACGGAAGACCAGCGTCCAGGCTTTTTTCTGGCCTGGCTGGAACTTCCTCTGGGTGTCCGAACGGTAGACTGAAGATCCAGAGTCCCGAGTATTAGATCCTGGCCGATACAGATAACTAGCTAAGGGTCTTTTCTGCAGCTTTAGAAGTCGCTCTGGAGAAGAGCGTCTGCTAAACGCTTTCAGTGTAAATGTCGAATTGAACCAGACGGTGGTCGCCATGGCGACAACACAAATATAGACATTTTATTCACTATCCAATCCCGCCTACATGTGAACCTACCCAGTTCATGTGAACCTCCCACCTATCGCTAGCAATGCCTCCAACACTACGAGGGTGAAGACACCAGCACCCCATGCGAAGCCAGCCTGCCGCTGATGCTGCTTTGCTAAGTAGCTAGCGCCCTCGGAAAGAAAACGCAACTCCCAAAGCACCTGTGCCGACCATCCCGAAGAAGCTGTGGATACACACGTTAAATCTGACACCGGGTCAAAGTCTCAGGCTGTTGCAAAAGCGGGTTAAGACTGGACATGTGGACAAGGCCAGTTGTGCTCTCTCTGACTCCGGCTAAAGAGCATGGGACCAGGGGTTTGGCAGTCCAGTGCCTTGGTCTGCTGGACCGCTCGGGGCCCGTTTCATATATGTATATATATATATATATATATATATATATATATATATATATATATATATATATATATATATGAGGTGTTGATGGTTTGGTGAAATAATGGAAAATCTTTAAGTTATAAGAAAGTTTTGGGACTATTTTGTGGGGCGTCACGCTGATGTATCCCTCCGCCACGACTTGTATGCGGGGATATAAGTCGTCTTAGGCCACGTTTTACCATAAAACCTGGGGTCTCCAGCATCAGACTGTGCATTTATGAGGCGTAGTTCCGTTCACCACCACTATGAGCCAGTCACCCACCAAACCCAGTCGAATGTTGACTTTGTATTAACCGTTTAATTAAGCGTATTTTTTTAAACCGAATTTAATTACGATGAATTTTTATTGTTTATTGTTATACGGTTTGTTGTTATATAGCCTTTTCGAGGCTCCTCTGCGGAGTTTAGAGCCGGATTCGTGACTGGCTGAGACTTTTACACGGTGTCGAATTCCGAGGGTGTATCCACAGCTTCTTTTCTAGGTGAAACATTTCACATTGCGGATGCCTGTGTTGCCCAGTCCTACTGTCACACGCCATCAAATCAAAAATAGGAAGGTTTTTAGAGTTCCGTGTTTACAAAACACACAAAGCAAGGGTACGTGTTGAATGTCTTGTCAAGATATGTTGCCTACGAAAAAAAAGGGAAAAAAAGTGACACGGTGGGCTTTCAAGCCAGTCCTCAGCTTTGCGCATGCCTGCGTGACTATATAGGCCAGGCGTATATACGCATCAGGGTGTTGTTAGGCCTTGCCACGTATCTCACTTCAAACTGACTAACAGATCGAGACATTCAGTAAAACTAGGCCAAGCTCTCTCTCTCTATCTCTCTCTCTCTCTTTAAACCACTGTAAACTCTATAATCTCTCAGTAACCGCAGCCAACAATGTGTATTATACAGCCCAGCCAGAATCAGAACGAGAGAAATGACCCCTCGGCCGCCGCCGCCCAGGCCTGGTGTCGCTCATTGTTACTTCAGCCCTTATATCCATTAGCAGTATAGGGCAAAGCCATTAATACTGCCTACGGGCGGTGGAGGTAAGAAAGCATCTGTCCTTTAATTGGCCGACTGTTTTGATCAGCGGCGGAAATGTTATGTTCAATCACTTTAGCTGACAGCTGCTAATCGCTCAGCCTCTATCATATTCAGCCTCTATTGAAAGACAAAAGTATCGGGACACCTGATCGGTCGTTGTTTCTTCTGAAGTCAAGGGTATTTAAAAAAAAGAGCATTAGTGAGGTCAGGATGTTGGGATGATGATCACCACCCCACCTCACCCATCCCATCCCCAACACCATGACTCATCCCAAAAGGACTGGATGGAGCTCCACCACCATCCATCATTCCAGAGAACACAGTTCCTCCGCTGCTCCACAGCTCCTTAATGCTGGGGGGGCTTTATACCCCTCTAGCCCACGTCTCATGTTGATCTGCTTAAGGGAGTCCTATTCTATTGGCAGTACTTCTATACAGGGACCAGACAAGCTTTGTGTGTGTGTGTGTGTGCATTTGCACATCTGTGTCAGGAAAGGATCTCATTATACACACATTGTACACACACTATACACACACACCTCATACATACAATATATATACACACACACTATACACACACATTATACATACACTATACGCACACTATATACACACTCACTACATATATACATACATACTATACTCACATAAACACACTCTCTCTCGCTCTCTCTCTCTCACTCTCTCTCTCTCTCTCTCTCCCTCGCTCTCTCTCTCTCTCTCTCTCTCTCACTCTCTCTCTCTCTCTCTCTCTCTCTCTCTCTCTCTCTCTCTCTCTCTCGCTCTCTCGCCCACTGCACTATATATCTAATGTAACTCAATTATATTATTCAGCTGCCTGTGCAACCCTATGACATCATCACAGAGTGACAATGACGACCTACTAGTTGGAGAATTGGGGATGATGGAGGGGTGGGGTGGTGATCATCCGACATCCTGACCTCACTAAGACTTTTATTGTTGCCGAATGCAATCAAATCCTCACAGCAGTGCTCCTTCAAAATCTAGTAGAAAGGTTTCTTCCCTGGACAGTAGAGACAGTTACTCCAACAAAAGCAGGATCAGCTCTTTTAATATCCTTGATTTCAGAAAAAACAATGAACAATAAGCTAGTGTCCCAATACTTTTGTCATTTATGTACCATATATAGTGTATGTATGAGCAGGTGTCCCAATACTTTTGTCATTTATATACCATATATAGTGTATATGTTTGAGCAGGTGTCTCATTATTTGTGTCCATATATATATATTATATTTATATATATTTATATGGTATATAAATAGAGAAAAGTATTGGGACACCTGCTCATACATACAGTATATAAATGGACAAAAGTTTTGGAACACCTGCTCATACATACAGCATAGAAATGGACAAAAGTACTGGGACACCTGCTCATACATACAGTATATAAATGGACAAAAGTATTGGGACACCTGCTCATACATACAGTATATAAATGGACAAAAGTATTGGGACACCTGCTCATGTAATATATTTAGTATATAAATGGACAAAAGTATTGGGACCCCTGCTCATACATACAGTATATAAATGGACAAAAGTATTGGGACATATGCATATGTAATAAACTGCTGTGTTTGGGATAAACGACCAACGAACCAACCTTCCAACAAGATCCAACCTTCCCAATAGCCAGTCCACGCCTGTAAAGATGTATATGACCAAAACAAATGAGTCCATGACCTCAGGAGAGAATGTCTGTCCCATGCTGTATTTTCTGGCTTCTGGCTGGATAAGTTCTGCCTGTCAGTGTTTTCCCAGAGTTGAGCTTGGACGGCGGTACAGGGCCGTACCTCACGCTGCAAGTGTTATGCTGGTCTGAACACGGTGCATTACTGTAGATTCCGCTGGGCAGCTTCCTGCCGAAAGCCAATACTCCAGTGCAGTTGTGGAGAACGTGGTCGCTGGCTGTTCTCACAGTGATGAATGACCTCTCCTACATTTGCATTTACCTTTATGTTTGGCTGTAATATATAACCGGGGCGGCGCGCACCCTCACAAAAAGAGAGACGTGACCAAATGTGAATTTAACCGTCTTTTAATTAGTGCCCCATTATGATAAAGTGGCTGCCTGCAAAAAAGGAGCTTCGACTTTGCAGCAGGATGGAGTGTTTTAGTGGTGGCGAGTAATTGAGTTTGTATGTGTGTTGTGCTTCCTCTCTCTCGCTCCGTCCTCCCGGGGGACGCGGGGCTTTGTCTCAGCGGAGTCCGGGGGCAGATGGTTGCTAGATTGGCTGTTTCAGGACATTTTCCCTATTGATTTTTACAGGTCTTTCTGCCAGTGAGAATTAGCCGGAGTGGGGGTTGGTAGTGGACAGAATGGGGAGAGAGTGTGTGTGTGTGTATTGTGGGGGTGTATTGTTCATCCTGGCTGTCCTAGCTATTCTCTCTCTCTCTCTCTCTCTCTCTCTCTCTCTCGCTCTCTCTGACAGAAACGTGCATTAGAAGATACCAGCTGTTTGCAGCTGGGCGCTTGTAGCCGTGGGCTTTTTCGACACACACACACACACTCGGAGGGGGTTCAGATGTCGTGGGAGATGCAGCTGCGTCTAGCTTCAGCTTTGCTGGCTGAGGAGGAAGTACGCAACGGGATGGTGGGAGGCAGGTGCGTGTGTGTGTGTGTGTGTTTTTATGAGTGTATGTGTGTTTGTATGTGTGTGTGTGTGTGTGTGTGTGTCCGTGCAGCACGGCAGGTTAAGGGCAGGTGCGAGTGCGCCACAGCTGGATGGTTACCTCTGCTTCGTCTCCCACTGCTAACCCTCTGTCCCACCGTGTCCGGAACAGCTGGGCCTCGCCGCGCCGGGCCCTGGCCTGGCTGGACCCTGGACCTAGCAAAGTGGGCCATGGACAGAGCATACACACATACACACACACACACACACACACACACACTTATACGCATATGTGATTCATAGTGTGCAGCTCCTCAGTGCTGATCTTCGGGCATTAATTGCAGAAATTAGCGGTTCGGTACAAAAACAAATATGCTAATTCTGATTATATTCAATTTCCTAATTTCAGAATTTTCTGACATTGCCATGACAACATGACAGAGCAGTTCCTTTTCTCATAAACGGTGCCAGTGGTGTCCTTGAGAGCCTCAAGGCCGAAGCTTTAGCTGGAGCCGGAAAAGAATGGCTAAATTAGCTTTGCTAAATAGAAATCCTGTGCTTACAATGCTAATGTAGCTCGAGAAGCTAATAGTCACCTGAACACCTTTCCCTGCCGGCACAAAAGCGGGAGTCTAAAGATCTGAACATGAAAAGGATCAACGCCTATGAGGGAAAATATAGCCAAGCAGCTGGTGATGCTGCTTGCCATCAGCAGCCGTTGTCAGGGAGAGCACAACTGGCCTTGCTCTCTCAGGGGTTGGTGGGTTGATGCCACCTCCTCGTCCCCACATCTCTCCCAGTATAGCTGGTGTATCGGAGCTGAAAGGCTACCGCTGGCTAATCGAGTGAGTGAGTGACAGGTGTAACGGGAGTGTGGCACAAAGGGCAACCTGATTGGTCTGTCCTGGTGCTCAGTAGACCTATCAGTGCTCTCTGTGGGCGGGATTTCCACTACAGGTGTTATTCTTTCATTGGTATAACTGCTGTTAGATATAGTAGCGGCTAGCTGTGCTGCTCTATTGACGGCCTTCATGATGAGGGCCTAGTAAATCATAAAATCCTAAAAAAAAAAGATGAGGGGTGGGGACATGGGAGGGTGGTGCCATTTATATCAGGATGCCCTCTGTGTCACACCTTTGCTACATCTGTCACTCACTAGGTCTGTCTCGCTCAATGTCTCCCAAAACGTGTGCAGGTCTGAAATACAGTGTGGGCCCTGCTCTCAGCCCGGGAGGGTCTTCGGTTTGGTGGAGGGTGGGCCAGATGCCTGTACGGTTAGCATTATGATGAGAAATAGGCTTTTTCAAAGGCAGTGCTAATCAATGAGAAGAGGCCCAGACGAGGACGAGGACGCTGGCACAGAGGAAAGGCCGAAGGGGCTAACCTGGCCGACTCTGGCCTTGCTGCTAATGATTATCCCGCAGATGTCAATAAGATTAGCCCGAATGCTAAGACGCAAAGGAGCTGCACAAAGGGCCTAGAGACGAAGCATCACCTGCAATCAGCTCGAGGCGAGCGCGGCAGGTAATCCTGCATTGTGCTCTTTAATTAGCCGCGCGAGCCGCTTGTTGTTGTTGTTGAGCCCAGGGTGACATCATCATCCTGTGAATGCTGCTTTCGCATGAATAGCCATGGTAACTGATGTGTTTGGGTAAACACATGTCTCTCTCTCTCTCTCTCTCTCTCTCTCTCTTAGCTCCCTCATCCACCCAGTGGGACCAAGAGTTGAGGACGGGGGGGTGGGTTGACACAAGCCCTGGCAGCGCCCGGATTGTTCAACCACTGCCTCACCCCACCGCCTCACACAGGGGGAAAAGCCTGGCAGCCTGGCGCCACTCCTGCCTCTCTCATCACCCCACCCCCCCAACCCTACCGTAAGCCTTATTCCCCCAGCCGGCCTACCTGAAGACCCAGAAGGCCCTGTTACTAGGGATGGGCTTGGTAATCAGTTTAGCTGATCTGAATATCCACATTTAACAAACACAGTGGCGTCTAGAAGTCTGGAAACAGGTGTCAGTCGTCATGGTTACAACTCGAATATAGCTATTTTATTCACTATCCGAATCCACCGATCCTCACACCTACACCTGTCTCCTACATAGATTTTCTATGCATTGCTGAGGATGGAAAACCTGAACAAGGGTCTAGGGACTATTTTTTTAGGGACTACATGTATCCCTCCACCATGAGTGGCTTTAACTTGATGTTTTAGGCCGTAAACTTCTTTCATGAGTGTCTCAGGCCTCAGGAAAGGTTTCTGTGCGGGATCTAGTAGCCTGGTCCAGGTGCCTGGTCCATTCACCACCACTGGAAACTGCTGCTGACTCTCCAGAGCTGAGCGTTTTCCACCAAGCCCACTCTGAGGTCCGAACTTATGCAACACTGGTGGGATATCCCTGTCCAGATGTATATACGTGTATATACGTGTATATACGCCATATATCGTCACATATACCCCCCTCAGAGTGCTCCTCCGCCCCAGCCTTGCTGGCATCACGGCGACCTGCCCCCTCCCTCTGCTTTGTGTGACCTTAGCTCACACTCGGTGTCTCCAGCATCCTTTTAAGAAGCTTCGCACAGCGGGTGCCCGCGGCTCCGGGAACGCAAGGGTAGAGCGCGAAGTCGCACGTGGCAGATCTATCACACACATGTTGAGTGTTGAGAGAGAAACAAGAGAGAGAGAGAGGGAGAGAGAGAGAGAGAGAGAGAGAGAGAGTGCAAAAAGGGTGTTAGAATGAGAATTATTTTTAGAGGTGATGAGGATCGTGTTTTTTTTTTTTCTTCCCAATTCACAAACACAGCACAGCACCACTTTCAGGAAGGCCTGGCAGGAATAATGCACGTTCCTTTAACCCTATAGGCTCACTGTTCAGTGTTTAACTGTGAGAATGTACAGCCATAGCTAGAGCCGCATGGATTATTTGGTTAATTAGCACTAGAGCCGGAACCGTTGTGGCTTTATACAATCATCTGTGGTGGGTTTCCACTTATAAATCATATATATGGCAAATTACACACAGTCACCACCGTCCGTTAGCTCGGATGACACTAGCGGGACGTCGTGGCATGGGCGAAGGAAGATGTTCAGAATCAGAATATCAATAGATCAATTTGTCTGTATCAACAGATATATTGATCCCAGGAGTGAAATTGCAGTTGTTACAGTTGCAATTGTTTATGTTAGAATAAACACTCTATAAAATCAAATAAAATATCAAAGAAAAGGAGAAACAATGTTTATGAATAATGTGAATATAATAAAGTGTGATCATAAATATAGACGCTTTTTTAGGCAATTATTACACAAATGAACGGTAGAATTATTATCATTATTGGACAGATGAACCACTGTGTCACACATTAGGGGAGGAGTTATGAGTTTGATGGCCACAGGTAGGAATGACCTCCTGTGGTGGAGGTCATTATAGAGCTTAGCTGCTCCACAGTGGACCCTCGATTGCTCTGTACCACTCGCCGGAGTCATCAACGCCCCCCTCCCATGGACCACCACTGCCATGCCATCAGCAGGAGCTCAACATACCGGAGTCCATTCTCGGTACACCTTCAATACATCGGCAGCTCTGGAACTTCCCACCATCCTTTGAGTCCATCACAGTGCCTAGCTGTGCACCAACCAATCAGAGCAGAGCTTGGTAAATTTTGTCAAATATTCATGAGCCCACCGTAAAAGGAAACAACAGCCTGTTTTATTGTGGAGCCAAATAACAGGGTTGTAGATGGGCGTGTCGAACCATATCCGGGTATCGTTCGCCACGGCCGAATGTCACATGTACGCTACGCAGCGTTTGACTTAGAAGTGTGTCCCTGTTTGGTTAAGATATATTTATTATATATTTATTTATTATATAACATATTGTGATATATTTAAGATATATTTATTCAAAATCAGCAAAAAAAGTGTTTTTTAATGGTGTGTGTGCATCTCTTAGTCTGACTTACCAACTTTTTTTGTTTGTTTATAAATAAAGTACGTAATAAATAAAATAATAAAATAATTGCTTGGCTTGAAATGACATCATAAAGAGTATGTGACATCATTGGAAGCAACCTGAAAGCAAAAGAGGCAAAAAAGAAAACAAAAAAGAGCTTCTTTTAGATTGTTTATTTATTTAGATTATTTAGACGTTAGCTCCAGCTTAACCCAACCACCCCGTCACGCAAAAATACAAAGGGAAATGTGCTTCTTTTTTTTCTTCTTTTAATGCAAAGAAAATTATATATTAATTAAATTGATAAGCATATTTGCTAGGTTAGAAATTCTACCACATGAAGAACTGTGTGAGATTTACCACCCTGTCACGCTCCCATGACTGAAAAAAATGGATAATGTTGATCAGGATTTAGTGCCTGAGGTGTAAAAAAATGTGAATTTGGAGGATGAACAGATCTTTCCTGACAAAACTCATGTTTTCTAGTGATAAAAATGTTTATTTGTTCTGGGTTATTCTATAATTCACCATGCAGACCTCAAAGGGTCAGAATTCCAGCTAGCATGCCCAACTGGGATCCAGAACGTTGTGTACAGGGGTTCCAGGAGTACCCCACATTCCATGTTGGCCCCACATATGGATGCCCACCAGGGTCAGTGATGTGGGATGGGCCTAGATGGGACCTGTGTAAGATAAAGGTGGGCTGTAACGATGGGACCCATTTGGGAAGCCTAACTGGATCCCAGTAAAAAGCACAAGTACAAACCCATTAAGAGCCCATGCCCACCTGGAACCCACCTGGAACACACCTGGAACCCACCTGGAACCCACCTAGCCCACGTTCCACCCATGAGCAGGTTGGATGGGATGATCTTAAAATGGTTCTGGTAGTGTGGAATTCCGGACCTAGTGGTGGTATGTGCTAGGTGGTATGATTTAGAGCTAACATCTAAATAATCGAAATAAATAAACATCTAATAAAAATCTAAAAGAAGCTCTTTTTTATTTTATTTTTTTGCCTCTTTTGCTTCCAGGTTGCTCCAAAAGCTCAAACAACGTCACTCAAGCCAAGCAATTATTTTTTTATTTTATTTATTATGTACTTTATTTATGAACAAACAAAAAAAGTTAGTGTGACGGGGTGGTAAGTCAGACTAAGAGATGCACACACCATTAAAAAACACTTTGTTTTGGTTGTTTTGAATAAATATATATTAAATATATCACAATCTATTATATAATAAAAATATCTTACACAAACAGGGGCGTACATGTGACATTCGGCCGCGGCGAACGATACCCGGATATGGTTCTAAACGCCCATTTACAACCCTGTTATTTGGCTCCACAATGACGGTGGGCTCCTGAATATTTGATGAAATTTAACAAGCTCTGCTCTGATTGGCTTGTGCACAGTATGTGACTGTTTGCACCTGGACTGCTGCTACAAGTTTCCAGGGACTGTCTTCCTGATTCTTCCGCTGCTGTGATGGAGGACCGGGACCACAGAGGTTCTCCGATCTCGCTGGTACATTAAAAAACATGGGAAATCCTGATTGTCCCTCCACCGTCATAATGGAAGGATCGTGGAAGTCCCTCATGGGTACGGAAAGCATTATCCCGGAGTTGTTGTGAGCGGAGAGCTTTTTTTTTTGGCCCGTTCTGGTTGGCGCTGAAGCGAGCTGTGTGGTTGTAGGGAGGTGGGGTAGGGTGGAGAGTGGGATTGGAGCATGAGATCATAGGAGTCACACTGAGGTAGGAATGATATTATATCACAAGTGGGAATTGTCCCAATTAGGTCGGACTGGAGTGCCGCCACAGAGATGAAACCGTCCACTCGCATTAGAGCGCTCCTCTCGCAGGCGAGCAGGGAGACTTTCTCTCTCTCTCCCTACCTCTCTCTCTCTATCTCTCTCTCTCACTTTCTCTCAATTCCCTCTGTATGTGTGTGTTGACATGACCTCGACCCTTAAGAACACCGGACTGGCAGCAGAGGACACCTTTTATGGGGGCAAGGGGTCGAAGGGGGGGAAGAGAGACAGGGGGGGAAGAAAGACAGACAGAGAGAGAGAGCGAGAGAGAGGGAGATCAGAAAAGGCCCTGCAGTCGCATAGCCAACCTTTATTATCACCTCCCTCCATCTTTTTTGGCCCCCACCGAAGCATGAAACCGGCTCCTGCGTGAAGAGCAAGGCTTTTTTTCCCCCTGATTTGGAACCCTTAAAAGAACTGAATGATTAATTTAGCACGAGGAGCGATGATCTGAATGATAAAGGGAATACATTTATCCGCACCCTTTCATCTAACGCCTCTCTCAGTGCGCGAGAGCAGCCAGGAAGGCAGAGGCGCGAAACCCGATCGCAATTAAACGTGGCGCGCCGAGGCTTTGTCATAACTCCGCGGCAAGTTGCTCATCCTTGTTCTCCCGCGCGCAAGCCTCCTTGTCCTCCTCCTCCTCCTCCTCCTGCTCCTGCTCGTCTGCAGGGGATGGAGGCGTTTGTGTGAGGGATGTCCGACTCGTGAATGGATCGTTCTTCTGAACCGGTCTTCAATAAATCAGTCGGACCGTGAGAAGGGAGAGGGGAGCGTCTGCGTAGTGCTGGGCGGTTCTGAGACAGTTCATCGGCCCGGTGTCTTTATCAGTATCACCTGATTATTTAATGTTATTGATAAAGTTCCTGGGGGCCCCTGCTATTCTCTTAAAGGGCCCATAGCAGTATGTATAGGTCTAACCTGCACTAGAAGGCCTGCTAGATAGTGGTGCGATAGTGGTGCTAGGTGGTTCCTTTTGTGTTGCTTAATGGTTGCTACTGCGTTGCTAGGTTGCTATGAGTGGTCACTTGCTACGGTATGGTTGCTAAATAGTTGTAATGGAGTTGTTAAGTGATTGCTATGAAATTGCTTAGTGGTTGCTGTGTTGTTTCTATGGGGTTTGCTTTGACAAAGTTGGTTGCTATGGTATCCCAGTTGGTTGCTGTGATGTTTCTAGGTGTTTGCTATGATTTGACTAGATGGTTACTATAACATCCCTGGTCATTGCTTTGGTTTTGCTAAGTTGTTGCTAGGCAGTTGCTATGGAGTTATTTAGTGGTTGCTAGCGTACAAAAATGGGTTCTTTCTGCTTAAAGGGTATCCCAGTTGGTTGCTAAGGAGTTGCTTAGTGTTTGCTAGGTGGTTGCTAATGAGTTGCTTAATGGTTGCTAGGTGGTTGCTATGATATTGCTAGATGGTTGCTATGGCATCCCTGATGCTTGCTTTGGTGCTGATAATTGGTTGTTTGGCAACCCTAATTAGTGTACACTCTAAGCAAATTCTGTAACTTCTGTAACTGTAATGAGAGTAGAACCCTTTTTGGTGCTAGATAGAACCATCTACAAATGTTCCACCAATCAGAAGAACCCATTAACCTTGCTTGGGAGTGATCCAGCTTCATTAAGAACCCTGGAGTTAGAGTCGGTAGCTGATACTTGATCTCACTAATGCTCTAATGAGGCTGGGTGCAATCAAATCCTACTCACAGCAATGTCCCAAGATCTAATGTCTAATGCCTTCCTAGTAGAGTAATGGCTGTTACCGAAGCACTAGGAGGACAGACCCCTGTCTAATCGGAGATGTCCACATACTTTTGGACATTTTGAGTATTGGAGGCTTCCTTGTAACACTGGGGTGCAGCGTGTTCCCCCAAACAGGATGACACGGGGCTAGTGCCGGGTTATCCGAACTTATCCCATCCCGGGTGCGTGTGCCGGATGCAGGGGGACACAGACACGCTCTCTCTAGGCTAAGCCTGTTTGGGACGGGGGGGACGCTCTGACTGGGCTGTAATCTCATTAGTATGCTCTGAGGCCGAGGCGTGGTCCAGGCTACGCTCGGAGCACCAGGCATTCCAGGGGAGCGGAGAGTGGGCCGCGCCGCTGCAGCATCACATCCATCCAGTTGACACATCTGGAGCTCCTCGCCAGGCGCTCACTCTCCTTCGCCTCTATCTGTGCCTCGGCCCGTATTACACTCTCTTCCTCCTCTCCCCCCCAGAATCCGTCCGGTACTCCCGCTCTCCACTCCTTATCCTCTTCATCTCTTTCTGTATGATTGCATCTTTCCCGCTGTCCTTCTCCTCTATTCCCTGTTTATTCCTCCTCCTTCCTCTCTGGGTTATCCAGGAGCACCTCAGCATGCCGCTCTCCTCATTCTGCCTCTGTTTCCACTCTGCTGCCCTCCTCTGTCTGCGCCTCTGAATGGATTCTGGCTCACGGTGGATTTGTGTGGACCTGATTAGAAGAGTAGGTAGATCTCTCTTTATACCCTTTTCATTTACATCGTTTTTATCCATCATTCCTTCTTCCATCCATCCATCCATCCATTTTTCATTCTTCCATCCATCCATCCATCATTCCTTCCATTCATCTATCATTCCTCCTTCCATTCATCATTCCTTCTTCCATTCATCCATCCGTCCATCCATCCGTCCATCCATCCATCCATCATTCGTACTCTCATCCATCCATCCATCCATCATTCCTTCTTCCATCCATCATCCATCCATCCTTCCTTCTTCCATCCATCCATCCATCCATCATTCCCTCCGTCACCCATTCATCATTCCTTCTTCTATCCATCCATCATCCATCCATCCTTTCTTCTTCCATTCATTCCATCTATCATTACTTCTTCCATCCATCCTTCATTCCTTCTTCAATTCATCCATTTTTCCTTCTTCCATCCATCCACCCACCATTTCTTCTTCTATCCTTTTTTCTATCCATCCATCTATCATCCATTCATCCATCTATTATTCCTTCCTCTATCCATCATCATTCCTTCTTCCATCCATCCATCATCCATCCATCCTTTCTTCTTCCATTCATTCCATCTATCATTACTTCTTCCATCCATCCATCATTCGTACTCCCATCTATCCATCATCCATCCATCCTTTCTTCTTTTATCCATCATCCATCATTCCTTCTTCCATCCATCCATCCATCCATCCATCCATCCATCCATCATTCGTACTCCCATCTATCCATCATCCATCCATCATTCCTTCTTACATCCATCCATCATTCCTTCTTACATCCATCCATCCATCCATCCTTTCTTCTTCTATCCATCCATCCATCCATCCATCCATCCATCATTCGTACTCCCATCTATCGATCATCCATCCATCATTCCTTCTTCTATCCATCCATTTTTCCTTCTTCCATCCATCCATCCATCATTCCTTCCATTCATCTATCATTCCTCCTTCCATTCATCTTTCCTTCTTCCATCCATCCATCCATCATTCCTTCCATTCATCTATCATTCCTCCTTCCATTCATCTTTCCTTCTTCCATCCATCCATCCATCCATCCATCCATCCATCCATCCATCATTCGTACTCTCATCCATCCATCCATCCATCCATCCATCATTCCTTCTTCTATCCATCCATTTTTCCTTCTTCCATCCATCCATTCATCATTCCTTCCATTCATCTATCATTCCTCCTTCCATTCATCTTTCTTTCTTCCATCCATCCATCCATCCTTCTTCCATCCATCCATTATTCCTTCTTCCATCCATCGCCCCCCAAACTTCTTCTATCCTTTCTTCTATCCATCCATCATTCCTTCTGTCATCCATCCATCTATCATCCATCCATCCATCTATTATTATTCTCTGTCTGTACTGTGTTGTGTTGTCTGTCCGCACTTGTATTGTGTTGCACTTGTGTTTTGTATGCACTGTGTCTATGTTGCACCATGGTCCTGGAGGAACGTTGTTTCATTTCACTGTGTACTCTGTATGTAGCTGAAATGACAATAAAACCCACTTGACTTGACTTGACTTGACTTGACTATTATTCCTTCCTCTATCCATCATCATTCCTTCTTCTATTGTTCTTCTTTCTTTCCTTTCTTTCCTTCTTCCATCCGTCCCTTCATCCGGTATTCCTTCATCCATCCATTATTCATCTTCTTTTTTCACCCATCCATCCATCCATCCATCCATCCAGCATTCCTTTTTCCACCCGTCCATCTTCTCCATCACCTTCTCCATCCTTTCTTTCATTCTTTCTTTCTTTCCATCAGTCTTTTCTCAGTCCTCTACCTTATCACAATTTCTGTAGATCAGGATAGACTTACCTGAGCAGCAAAATACCTGGCTGATCCACACACACACACACACACACACACACACACACACATATACAGTGCATATGCTCCTCCTGCAGGGAGGAGGTGGCAGTAATTGCCTCTCCACTAGTCTCCTCATCTTATCTCCACATGGCTGAGCGGGGAGTAAATATTTAAAAAGGGGGCCGAGGGCAGCGCTAGTGGTGTCTCATAAGACCCCCAGCCCACTGTCCAGGGGAAATGTGGGGGGAAAAGTCCCTATCTTGGTAGTATGTGTGTGTGGGGGGTTGGGGTAAGGGGTGTGTGTGTCGGGGGGTGGTTGTAAATGCATCAGATCTGAAAAACACCCCATTTTACTACCCATTCATGTGGCGCTGGCATTACCAACAAGGTTACCGCCATGCCTCCAGATATGAGGCCTGACACTAGTCTCAAATACACACAGAGCAATATAGCGCCCCCCCCCCCACACACACACACACAGCCCCCGACAGCCCCCAAGGCCTACACTCAGAGCCTTTACTCACATAACACTGATATTGCACCCCAGCCCCCTTCCACCAGGCATATTATTAATAATGGAGGGGAGGCAATATATATCCTCCTGCTATGGGACGTATATGAGGTTAAGCATATTCTCCCACTAATTGTGCGTACAGAGTTTAATAAAAGGGAAGCGAACGAGCCAGAGTGTCAGAGTGTAGCACTACTCCCGCAAACAGCGAGACGAGCACATCCCCTTCGGCTGAGAAGTAATAATAACGGTAGCAGTTAAGGCTGATATTTACATAGGATTAAAATGGATGGCTAGTGGCCCAGGAAGCCCAGAGCGTTAATGTGCCCTATATTTAACGTCCTCCTCAGCCCCGCTGTGAGTCTGTGTGTTACCCAGGCCTTACAAAAAAAGCCTTAGGAGGCCACTCCAATGTTTGTTAGATAGTCAGCATGGTCTGAAGAGCAGTAGACCGGCTTGTTCGCCTTATTGTAAGGGGCAAGTCAAAAGTCAGGGACCACCCTCAAATCACTGAGAAACTGAAGCGTATTAGAGATACACTACACAGCCCAGAAGTGTTCACATGGAATACCATAGCGACCACCTAGCAAAACTAAAGCAACCATCTAGCAACCACTTAGCAGCACCATTGCAACCCCCTGGAACCATAGTACCATTGTAACACCATTGCGAAAACCTAGCAACACTATTAAAACACCATAGCAACTACCTAGCAACACCACAGCAACCGACAGGAATACCGTAGCTGCCACATAGCAACACCAAAGTGAAAAAGACAGAGCGACACTATAGCAACACCATAGCACCACCATCTTGGGTACTACATCAATAAATCACCTAAAACACATTATCTACCACCTGGTGACACAAAAGCAATCACCCAACAACAGCACAGTAACCACCTAGCAACCACTTAGCAGCATCATTGCTACCACCTGGAATACCATAGATACCCCTTTAGCAGCCAACAGGAATACCATAGCTACCACATAGCAACACCATAGCGAAAACCTGGCAAAACTATTGCGACACAATAGCAACCATCTTCTGTACTACCTTAATAATTAACCCCTAAAACACATTATGTACCACCTTGCAACATCATAGCAACCACCTAGAAACACCACAGCAACCAACAGGAATACCATAGCTACCACATAGCCACGCCATAGTGAACAAAACTAGCAACAGTATAGCAATACCATAGCAAACATCTTAAATACTATATCAATAAATCACCTAAAATACATGATCTACCACCTAGCAACACCATAGCAACCACCAAGCAACATCACAGCAACCAACAGGAATGCCATAACAACCACATAGCAACACCATAGCAAACATATTACGTACTATATCAATAAATCACCTAAAATACATGATCTACCACCTAGCAACACCATAGCAACCACCTAGCAACACCTCAGCAACCAACAGGAATACCATAGCTACCACATAGCAACACCATAGTGAACAAAACTAGCAACAGTATAGCAACACCATAGCAAACATATTACGTACTATATCAATAAATCACCTAAAATACATAATTTACCACCTAGCAACACCATAGCAACCACCTAGCAACACCACAGCAACCAACAGGAATGCCATAACAACCACATAGCAACACTATAGCAACCACATGTAATACCATCACAACCACGTTGCAAGCTTACCCACTGCCACATATCAGCTAGATATAGGAGTATAACCCCCCCACCCCCTCACCCACCCTAACATTGGGTGGTGGAGCAGCGGAACTACATTCTGTGCTGTACAGTAACTCAGGGATGAGTCTGAGTGGCGTGTGTGATGCAGAACTAATCACACGAGTGAAGTGGTTTCACTGCAGCATGGGAGGCAAATGGTCAGGGAGGTCAGTCAGATTGGATTATCAGATATTAAACACACTATAAAGGATTGGTATTAGCCAGTGCTTTGCATTAGGGTACGCATAATGGATCTGGGGGTGGGGGTGGTGGATCAGGACGTCCCCATCTCTTCAATTATGCACTCCTATGCACCACTGTGATGCACTCCTACAGCTCTTACAACTAAAATAATAAAAAATTAAAATAAAAATAACGGAAATTGAGAAAGTCTTGGCTGACATTGCCTGTTGTAACTGAGTCAAGTGAGAGTTTAGGCTTGTTTATCAGATTATGAGTCTGCATGTGTGTGTGTGTGCGCATGTGTGTGTGTGTGTGTGAGTATGGCCTCACTGACACACACGCACAAACACTCACCCAGCATTGCCTCCTGGAGCCTGCGGCATGGTAGCAGTTTGAACCGGAGCCAGGGCTAAGCTGAGTGCTGGTGGACTGTCGCTTCAGCTTAAATCTGAACCTCCGATCAAAGGCTGCCCCCCTCCGAGCCGGGACGCCTCTCCTACTGCCAACCTTGACTCCCGACTTCCGGACATCAGGCCACAGTGGGGACACACACACACACACACACGCTCATATCGTATGTTTGTTTTGATACAAAATGAAGACAACTGGCCGTATGTATACCATCAGTATTACCTACGTGCAGTAGTGTCCCATATACACATGATAAGGACAAAAGTATTTGGACACCTGCTCATTCCACATTTCTGCTGAAATCAAGGCTGTTAAAAAGAGTTTCTCCTGCTTTTGTTGGAGTAACTGTCCAGTAACAACCATTCAGAGTACAAGAATGCTATTAGATTTTCCAGGACCATTGCTGTGAGGATTTGATTGCATTCAGCGACTAGAGCATGAGTGAGGTCAGGATGTTTAAGGGATGATCACCACCTCTCCTCACTCCCCAACTCCCCAGCTCATCCCAAAAGCATTGGATGAAGCACCATCCATCATTCCAGAGAGCACAGTTCTTCCACTGCTCCACAGCTTAATGCTGGGGGGCTTTAATACCCCTCTACTAGCCCACACCTGGCATTAGGCAGCATGGTGCCGATAGGTTCATGATGGTCATCTGCTCCAGAGAGTCCTATTCTATTGGCAGTCCTTCTCTCCAGGTAGTCGACAGGCTGTGTGTGTGCATTTGCACATCTGTGCCAGCAATGGGTGCAGCATAAAAAATAACTATAAAATATATTAATACTTATAATATATATGTGTTTATATATGTATATACAGTCATATGACTATGCTTATAAGTATCTATATGTAATAATAATGAGATATGGGATATGTATTATATATAGATGTGAAATAAAAATAACCCATATTTACTGTATAAATGTAAGAATCATTAATAGTATGACTATATATATACTATTATATATATATTATATGTGTTTATAAATATATATAAACACATAATATATATAATAATAGTGAGATTTTATATAAGGATATATTACACTACATTAGACTATATATTAGACTAGATTTTTCAGGAGCATTGCTGTAAGGATTTGATTGCATTCAGCGACAAGAGCATCGGTGAAGTCATGATTTTATATATATTTTTTATATTATATCTCATATTTATTGTATATATGTAAGGATTATATTAACAGTATATCCCATATGATTGATATATACAATATGAGGGTATATAATATATGTTATAATGTATGTAGAATGTGTCCCATATGTATCATAAATGCATAAGTACTTAAAGGTAATGGCAATAGTAATGTGTATATATATATATATATATATATATATATATGTATATATATATATATAGAGAGAGAGAGAGAGAGAGAGTATTTTATATATGTAAGATGTACTAGCCTGGCGCTGCTGATGAGGAGGAAGAGCAGGGGCGGCCGTGAGATAGCAGAGAGAGATAGAGGGGGACAGACCCAGCATTGATAGCCCCATTGAGACATATTCTTTATGAAGCCATAAAAAGAAAAGGCTACGGCCAGACTGTTCATCCATTAGAATGACCTTCGTTTTGATGATCAGCCCTTGTCGGCAGGGCCTTTTTTTATTTTTTTTACTGCCCAGGTAATGGCTGTTTATACATACACACTATATATGGTCAATATAACCATGTAATTTCACCTAACCATATAATTAGAATTATGCCAGGCTGGTGGGTAATCCCTCCGGTGGGCCAGGATTTTACGGCGTGATTGACACTTCCGAATAAATCTTCTCATTGGGTGGACTCGCAGGAATTAATTATGAGGCAATTGTGTCTAACATATTAATTTGGGAAGATTATACAATACATTAACCAAGCGCTTATTAGGACTCGGTATTACGCCCCATTTTCTGCCTCCAAATCACATTGCAGCAAAGCCATTTTTCCACGACCCGCTAACAAAATAACTTCGGCGTGGCGCGGCTATCCCATCACGCCTCGCTCCAGCTCAATCGCACAGCAAGAGGCTTGTCACATGACCCGCATGGACGCCATTAGATTTGTGTTTGACATAAAACAAATCGGAAATAAATGAATTCATAATTGCACGCAGGGCCCACGCTGGGAAAAGAGCTTTGCGTCAGTGATTAAATTAGGTTTGGGGGGGTTGTTGTTTGCTCCGGGTGTGTGTGCATGTGTGTGTGTGTGTGTGTGTGTAGGGTATGTCTGTGTGTGGCCATGTATTTAGGCCTTTGTAGGGATCACTTCACAGTTTGCAGGATGAACAAGCACTCAGACCCCTGACAGTACACTATATGTCCAAATGTTTGTGGACACCCCCTTGTAATGAATGCATTCAGCTCCAGCCATAGATACCGATGCCAGCTTGCTTGTCTAGTCCCTGTACAGAGAAGCACTACCAATAGAATAGGACTCTCTAGAGCAGATGAACATGAACCTGTTGCCAGGCGTGGGCTAGTAGAGGGGTATCATAAAGCCCCCCAGCTTTGAGGAGCTGTGTAGCAGTGGAGGAACTGTGTTCTCTGGAATAATGGATGGTGGAGCTCCATCCAAAACTTTTGGGATGAGTTAGGGAGTTGGGGGGTGAGTTAGGGATGATGAGGGGGTGTGGTGGTGATCAGTCATTCAACATCCTCACCTCAGTGACGCTCGTCTCACTGAATGCAATCAAATCCTCACAGCAATGCTCCTTCAAACGCTAGTAGAAAGCCTCCTTTCCTGTGTAGTAGAGACAATCAATCAACTCTGATCAACTCAAGGTCTTAATGGCCTTGATTTCAGAAGGAACAGTGAACAAGCAGGTGTCCCAATACTTTTGTCAATAAAGCATGCATATTAGGCAGTAAACAGTCAGTTCTTGAAGGTGATGGAGGTGTGGAAGCAGGAAAAATGACCAGGCAGAAGAATCTGAGACACTTTGACAAGACCCTGAACCATGATGTTCTACACGACTGGGTCAGAACATCTCCAAAACATCAGGCAGGTCTTGTGGAGTGTTCACGGTATTCAATGGTCAGGACTGGTTGTCCATGGTTCCATGGGCGCCTAAGGCTTACTGATGCCAATGGAGGTCCCAGGACTTGCATACAAGTGGTAGAGGGGGACCTACACCCTATTAGATTGGTGGTTTTAATGTTATGGCTGACAACAGTAAGCCTGAGACGAAGGGTTTCTATTTGGCTACTTGCATAATTTGCTTCGCTACATCTTCACTGTAGATCAGTGTAGACCCCAGTAAAGACAGTAATACAGCATATGTGTGTGTGTGTGTGTTTGAGGCTTGGTAAGGATTTGTGTTGCATTGGGAAGTCCCCAGTGCCCAGGGAAAGCATGGCATGCTGCTGTAACAGGCTTGTCTTTCATTAGAAAGAGCTGTGTGGGTTGCTCCAGTAGCTGGGGTGTGTTTTGCGCTGTTCTATGTGTGTGTGTGTGTGTGTGTGTGTGTGTGTGTAGCAGCAGGGGTGCTGTCTGGTGTGTCCTTAGCTGCTGGAGGGCTTTCTCCGAGAGGTTTTAGAACTGATCATGGACTGTTTTTAAGCCTCACTGCAGGAGATAGGACACAGTGCTACACTCAGCTTCTTCTTCAGCACTATTTATCATTCCTGTTACCGCAGCACACTGAGAGAGGCCTGCCATGGATTTCAGCTCTGTGTCCCGGATCGCCCTGCTTCCTAATCTGACCTTTCCGGAAGTTAAAGGTACACAAACATGCTGCAGTCAACAACACTCTCGTGTAAATCGTTTAATTCGCACTTTCCTGCAGACTGTAGGGATCTCTGCCACTGCTGGTAGACCCGTATGACCGCATGCTTCCATACACCTGCAGGTTCGGCTACTTCCCACTTCCCACACATCCAACGAGTCGTTTGCGGCACTACACCACCTCGTCTCAATCTATGAATCCCGTCACACCCCCGCCAAGTATTCACAGCCCAAGCATCCTCGTGCAGCGCCATCTGCAGGAGCCTGAAGTTACTACCACCTTAAATTCACTGGCATGAACCAAAAGCAAAGCCCGTAATCAGTCTACTTAGACAAGACAAGACAACCATCTTCAGTGAGCACATGTGCCGAAGCAGGGGACGGTGGGCACCCAGGGAGCAGAGAGGGTACAGGGACTCGCTCAAGGGCCCAACAGTGGTATCGAACCCACAGCTCTGTCATCAGTAGCCTAGTGCTCTAACCTCTGAGCCACCACTGCCTCCCTTAGCTACTGGGCATTATAATAAAGAGGTTGGAAATGGGAAATACACTTGTTTTTGCCAATAAAATAGGACTCTCTGGAGCAGATGAACATGAACCTGTTGGCACCATGCTGCTGCCTAATGCCAGGCGTGGGCTATAGAGGGGTATAAAGCCCCCCAGCATTGAGGAGCTGTGGAGCAGTGGAAGAACCGTGTTCTCTGGAATGATTGATGGTGGAGCTCCATCCAAAACTTTTGGGATGAGTTAGGGAGTTGGGGATACTGAATACTGTAGTGTTGTGGAGTGTGAGGATGCAGAGATATACCACATTATTAATATTGTCATGGTGACAAATGAATTACAGACCGTCTGCCTAGCTCTCATTAGCAAAAACAACATAGCCCTGTTCGGGAATTGCACTATAAATGGGATACTGGATGTGATATAAAGACTAAAACAAACACTGCAGCGGCCCAATGTGAATAATATATGTATTTCTAACCCTAAGCTATGCAGTACAGTTCCTCATTAGGTTGCCTGCCTTCCATACAGCTTTACATGCAACCTTGCAGGCTTACGATATTCTTTACCTGGGAAGAAATACCCGGACAGGTCAATTCCTGTTGGCCTCCCTAGGAGCCCAGTTGTAGCTTAGATTTCTCCAAATAATCATCACGGACTGGCTGGAGGGCTGGGGGGCTAGCGTGCGGATCACATGATGGTGGCAGAGGCGCAGATCTGACTTGTCCTTTATCAGAAAACGCAAACCTGTTTGTAGCTCTGGGGTGGGGAGGATTGGCCTTTGAGCAAATAGCCCGGCACTCGGTTTGTGCGCGGGTCGATAAGGCCAATATTTACTGATGGAGAGAGAGGGCCACAAATCATTCATAGAAGGAGTTCATCAGAGCATTATAGATACACTGACTGATTCTCAGCTGGGGGGATTTGGGGGTCCAGTCATTTTCTCTCTTTTTTTTCTCCCTGGGGGGGTGGCCAAAGAGGTCACAGGCTGAAGCCCGGAGAGCAGATAGAAGAAGAAAAAGGCAGCATGGATTTTGGATGGATGGAGGTGAGAGAGATGGGGGTGGAGAGAGAGGAGGAAAGAGAGAAAGAGAGAGAGAGAGAGAGAGAGAGAGATGGTCAGAAAGTGCGTTCTCAGCGGGGTCAGCAGTAGTGCTGTGCTGGTGATTCCTGTGCCAAAAGTGAGAATAAACAGAACAGGGGGGGTACACTCAGGGAGCAAGGAGGGCATCCATTTAAAAGAAATTTCGTAGGAATGGGCTAAAAAAAAGCTAGGAAAAGGAAGAGCGAGTGCAAGGATGGGATTTCGACCCTTTCTCCTCGCCAAGCCTCTCCCTCAAAGGTTAATTTGATGCTAATGTGGCCTATATTGTGGAGGTGATCATTATTTTTAGTACCTGCAATGAACCTCCCTTGCAGGCCAATCAAAGGCCCTAACCATTAAAAGCACATCAGCAATACATCAAAGGTCCAGTCCATAAAGGAATCGATGCCGTTCCTCCTGTTGAACATCTCACAGCTTAAGAAACTTCCAAGAAGGCTACTAGAAGACTACCAGACTACTAGAAGCTGGGCCTATCCATGGACAGAGGCTCCGGTTCTCCGAGCTTCATGGCCTTTTGTTTTTTTTTTTTTGACGGACAGCTTTACTCCAGCTTCCACCTTTGGGACCTGCTCTGCGGGAGCAGGAGCTCAGGGGCTGGTTGGTCAGCCTGGAAGCCATGGCAACTGCACGTAGCGTTGTCAGCTGTCAGGTATCGACCCGGGGAAGTGCTGGAGATGCGTTGGAAGCCGCATCCACGAGCAGCTCAGATCAAAGGAGCAGTCCATCAATATCATCCTCCTGTCAGCCCACAGGTAACTCCTCACTCGCACATCTGAACTCACCCGGTTATCACAGACAAAACCATTGTCAGATCTCGTTTGAATCAACTCTAATTTTGGCACCCTGCATCCACACCTTGCCCACTTTGGAGCTTGGAAAGGTTTCGGAAGTGGCATCAAGTGGTCAAGAGGAGGCCGAACGGAGGAGCCTCCGAAAGGGAAGCCTTGTTGATTGGTTCCCGCTCTCAGCGCTTCTCCAATTCCGCCAAAAAGACTTTATATTTATATTATATTCAAGCAGCAATTACTTGAAAAGAGCAGATCAAAGTCAAATCACTTATACTCTTGACCAGATATCGGAATATTTTAAGGGAACGCTATCCCGCCCCCAGAAATGCTAATTCAGCTAACAGTGAACCAAAAGGCGAGAGGGGACCAGGAGCACGATTTCATTTGCATAATGCTTACTGCTCCTTTCTAAGCTTCCTTCTTTCATCCTTGGCAACACCAGCAGTTTTGGGTTAATATCACATACACAGAACTACGGTCCAGCTTTTCCCAGAGCGTCGATCGCGATGAAAAACTCATGAGCAGGCTCCATTTGCTCGCAGCGCTGCGGCGGCGGCGGCTAACTCGAACCGGTTCAATCATCCCCTTGACCCACATCCCGCCTGCTATCCGCAAGTTACACGAGTCGGTGGAGATGCCGCTCCCGGCATCGACCGCACACCACCAGTCCAGCCGGCAGTCCGGCGCAGTCCAGCCGAGAGCCTTTGGCATGGCTCACCTCATCCGTACCGGCACAAATGAAGCAGACAAAGCCCTGGCTTTGTTCGTCAGGTCTTGTTTCGCCTCATCCATCGTGACACTTACACATTTCTGCCATTTCTCCGGAACACTGCTGCTGCTGCTGCATCATTCATGAGCGGAGTCAAGTGGATGGATTTCCGCGTGGTCATTTACTTGCTTGATAGGAGCCAGTTTCAGTCAAGCAGATTGCATAAGCTCGTCTTATTTGATTACAGCAAGACACGTCGAGGTGAGCGTCTTGGAGTCGGAGGAATCCTACCTTTGACTGTCAAATCGAATTAGACGCTCGGGACAGGGCGGATTTAATAAGGCTTACTTTTGGAAAACACTGATCTGTGCAAGTGTCAGCGGGAAAACAGGGCGTCCGTCAGGCCCCTGTGCTTGGCCACCTTTAGCATCAGTGAAATGAGTCTTGCTCAGTCATGGGGAGCCCATGTAGGAATCTGATATCTGGCCTTATTCATCATAAAGGACCGGCCTATATGGAAGTATATGCTCTACTGTTGTGGACGACCCTTTTAACGAATGTTGCACCCATTGTTGACACAGATGTGCAAATGCACACACACTAGACACAGCTCATCCAGTCTCTGTAGAGTAGAAGTACTGCCAATAGAATGAGCATCTCTGGAGCAGATCTACACAATGAACCTATTGGCACCATGCTTCCTAATGCCAGGCATTGGCTAGAGGTACAAAGCCCTCCACCATCCAGCATTGAGCGGTGGAGCAATGGCAGAACTGTCATCATTCTCTGGAATGATGGTGGTGGAGCTCCATCCAGAGCTGGGGTGGTGACCATCCATCAAATCCTCATAGTGATGCTCCTCTAAAATCTAGTAGAAAGCCTTCCCTGGAATTCCCATAATGTTTCACTTGGTTTCAAGAGGAAGAAACAACGAATATGAAGGTGTCCCAATACTTTTGTCCATATAGTCAATGCTATACATGACGCAATCCTGGAGTGGGAGTTCAATCGCTGTTCAAAAGCGAGCCGCTATCTAATCGGCCGGTGTGTAATGCTCTCCCGACTGTTAATTTCAGGTCAATCCCGTCTCCCTGTAGATCTGTAATGTAATGCACCATGCTTCCTAATGCCAGGCATCGACTACAAGGTACAAAGCCCCCAACCATCCAGCATTGAGCAGTGGAGCAGTGGAGCAGTGGCAGAACTGTCATCATTCTCTGGAATGATGGTGGTGGAGCTCCATCCAGAGCTGGGGTGGTGACCATCCATCAAATCCTCATAGTGATGCTCCTCCAAAATCTAGTAGAAAGCCTTCCCTGGAATTCCCATAATGTTCCACTTGGTATCAAGAGGAAGAAACAACGAATGAGAAGGTGTCCCAATACTTGTGTCAATCCTGGAGTGGGAGTTCAATCGCTGTTCAAAAGCGAGCCGCTATCTAATCGGCCGGTGTGTAATGCTCTCCCGACTGTTGATTTCAGGTCAATCCCGTCTCCCTGTAGATCTGTAATGTCTGAAAGTTTCTAATTAACATGTTCCAGCATGTTGTTATGCTCCTTCATCGCGTTCTAATTTGCCTAATGTGATGATCTCCCATTTGTGTTTTGTGGGCAAGTTAATTGAATCGCTTTTGATGTGTTTATATTTTTAGGGCGAGAGACCTGCAGTTAGTTTCGTGGCGGAAGCCGGCACTAATTGCTAAATAAGAGCCAGTTAGCGTCAGCTGCTAATTCGGAGCAACAGAGAGCAAATAGGCAAACAGAAGGCGGCGGGGATTGGGTTTGAGGGAAAGAGCTTAGGTGGGATTGAGAGGAAGAAAGACGGTAGGGGGTCTGTGGCTTGCGACGGGGCTGCTTTTTGCCTTTCTCCTTTTTTTTTGCAAAAATGAACAAGAGGGCTTTAAATGCTGAGCTGAGTTTTCCGTCCGTGCCGTAGGAGATTGCCTGACCTGGTTGGCCTCCTGCGTTTGACCCTCGTATGCCACCATTTGGGTTTGGGTTTGTGCTTCTCCCGGGCTTATTCCCTCATTCCGGCAAGCTGCCGTTCGCAGCCTTGTTTCAGGAAAAGGGAGCTTTCCTCAGCTACTCTCCCGTGGGGCGCCTAGCGTCTCCTAGCGCCTATGCTAATTTCGTGGCTTTCTCACATCAGCAACTCCTCTGCCACTTTTCCCTGCCTGACTTTTTGCCTCTTTGTTTTCCCGCTCAGCGCCACGAACGCATTCATAAATAAATGCAGGGACCCTCCTCAAAAATAAAAATCCCCCCACCTCCCACCTCCCTTGGTTTTTGCACTGTTCTTTTTTTTAAGTACGTCGACAGGCAGGGGAATGGGCTCCGTGTCATTAGCATTGACATTAGCAGATGCCACCGCAAGCTTTAGAACTACAAAGACTCCAGGGTTCAAAGCCACCCCTGCCTGGATAAACAGATTCCCAGGAAAAAGATCGGGGGGGGGGGGGGGGGGGGGGGGTGAGAGAGAGGGAGAGAGACATAGCCTGTGAGTGTGGAAGATGGAAGAAGGATATGGAGGGGGAAGGATCACAGGCTCCTCACTGGAAAGGGATGCCACGCGCCCTATCATGCCTCGTGCATCTCTCCTCAATCAGCAGTCAGCTTCCCTCTAGAATAGTGTTTGTTCATTTAGCTAACCCCCCACCCAACTCTCTCAACACACACACACACACACACCCCTATCCTGCACCCCACCTCAACCTCGGTCTGTTTTTAGGGGCTGACGCCTCGGTTTCTATTAAGATTCCCAATCCGCTTCCTTGTTACTTAATTTGCTCCAGATCCATTCAAGTGAATGTCGGGAAGCATCTGACACAGGTGGTGAGTGACAGGGAGATGTTTGATGAAATTGAGGTACGCCAGCTCACGTGCGCGAGGGAGATGCTCTACTTGTGTGCATGCGTATGTGTGTGTGTGTCTACATGCACGAGCTGCGGCTGTAATATTGTGGAGTTAATAAAGTGGCCCGGCTGATTTCCACACGCACCGTGTTTGCAGTGATTCAGCGGCTGATGAGAGATGATGAGGTGACAGGATTATAATGAGTGACTGGGACCTGGGGGCTTTCCGCCGCTCCAACCACCCCCCCAAACAGCATACCGGATCTGTGAGACTGCACTCTAATACGTGATTACCCGTCCTTTATTTATTCCCCAAGTCGGGAGCGCACTTAAATGCATTTCGATAATCCGGTGTGAATTATTTATGGTGCTAATCTCCACATTTAGCCTCCCTGCTAATGCCATTTCACCTCTTGCTCCTGGAGACAAAGGCGACGGCGTCGGAGAGCTGTCCGGACGGCTCGGAAGGGAAACGGGTGGGAAGAAAAGAAAGACTTCCCCAGAAAGAGTTAGCTAATAATGATGTACAGCGCTAATCCCCTTCTCAGCTTGGGCCTAAGTGCTAGTGAGGCTAAAGGCGTAGCACTGTACCGCCGATGCTGGAGGCAGATGTGTCTGTAGGAGTCACCCCAGATGCCCCCTCCTCAGTCCAGTTTTAAATTAAGAGCGTCTCTTTGTGGCACTGGCAATTTGTGGTAATTAGACCTATTCGGGGGAGGTTAATCAGGGCTGACACGGGCAGATGAAAAGACGGGCCGAGAGGGCTGCTGACGCAGCTGGTCCCCAGTGCTAGACTGCAGCAGCGCTGGTGCTGGAGGGCGTGTGGACGGGGCGGCGGGGGATTCAGGTTCATCATCTCTGGTGTGTAGTGGGTTGAGTGGCTTTTGAGGTCACTTTTGACCGGATTGCAGAGGGTATGCTTGGGACACAAGGTCGCGTTCGACTCTCTGACACCAGCCTCGCAAAATCAGATCTCTGGCTGTAGCAGAAAAGCATCCAGTGCAGGACGGAAAAAACTGCAGAGCCATATTTCAAAACCACAGGCTACTGGCAGCCATTCAGAGCTAGAGCCATTTGTTTGCATGTGCTATTGCAAGTCTATTGATCAACTCAGGGAAATGAATTAGATTGATAGTGGACTGAGGGGGGAGACACAGGTCTCTGAGCCCAATACAGTACTGCCAGAAAGAGCATCATAGCTATGCTGGATCTGCTTGGTGTCCAAGCAGTCCCTCGCTGTCTTGGAATGCCCACTGATTGAGCTCGGTTGAGCTTACAAAATCAAAATACAGTGTTGTGCATCTCTATGTCTGGGTATCTCAAGGGTAACTTTTCATTCTGCTCCTAAAAGTCTTAAAACTGAAGGCGTTACACACATTTTCTAGGAGCTGCCATAGAAGAACTATTGTTCGTGACATGAAATCCAATGTGGTAGCAATAGATAAAAAAGTGGATATAAAGGTTCTTCACACTCAAAATGGTTCTTTTCCGGCACCACTGGGAACCCCCTGGTGTGTTCAGCAAAGTTTCAATGGAAAACACAAAGCAGAAATCTGATAAAACACCCCTTAAACATCACCAAAATGCTCTCCTCAGACCTCAGCATATATCGTTGGTGGACACCAAAGCTCCCAGATACCAGCAAATGCTTCCGTGATGACAGGGGCTCTGTCCAAATCTAGGCACCGAAACAAAGACACAGCTTGACACAACACTGGGTAGGTAGGATGCATGTGGGCCAAACCCTGACTGGGACAATTCTGGACCACAAGACACTTGAAATTGACCCGTAAGTGCCTTTACTTGGCCGTGTTGGGCCCAGAATCTAACAACCTGGGCCTGATTGGGGTCCTTACTCTAAAATTTGCCGGTTCTTTCAGTATGTGTCCCTGGCTCCTCTTCCCCACTATAGTGAGCGAGGCAGCCCTGACGGCTTAATGGTCCACGGCCATGTACACAGTTTAGCAGTAACATAATGAGAGGGGGAGTGCCTCCACTCATGCGGCCTGCTGGGCCGAGAGATCCCATTACCAGGTAAACAGCACAGGCCACCTTGTTTCTTCATAAGGCAGCACTCTTGTAACAGCACACCAATGTCCTCGGCAAACAGCTGTTTGCTTATGTATTCATCCCTGCGCCGTCCCGTGAGGTGAATGCTGCAGGCTGTGTGCTAACGCGTAGGTGTACACTAGAAGACTTGCAATCAGGCCTCCTGGTGCTCCCCATGCCTGTGGTCCTGCTCGCTCACCGACTTTTTCAATCTGTCAATCCAAACGCAGCGTATAGACAATGAGCTTGTTTTGCGAATTGGCTGCGGTGGACCCGTAAAGGCAGCGGTGGATCACTTTTTCACTTTTTTTGCATGGCAACTTACAAATGAGGCCCAGAGAACCTGTGGCGACCTTTCCTTTCGGGGTGGAGAATGGAGATAAAAGCCTATCCATCTCCAGGAGCGTCACGTCGCGCTCGGCTGATGAGGAACGTGCCTCCCCTCCTCTTACCCGCACTCCAAGGGGTCGTAAATATAACCCCCCCAGCTCCCCAGTCCCTCCCGCCGACTGCACATCCATTTGGGGACACATCAAGATTGATCTTGTAGAACGCAGCAGCCTTTCCATCAGGTGTCTGAAAGCATATTCAGACACCCATCATGGAGTCCGGGAGGGAGGTCTGTGCGGGATTCATCATCGCTCCATGCGTAGAAGCCCATGCTGCTGTCACACCTCTGGTCATGACTCTCATACGGGCACTAGGCGGGCTTCACAGCGACACTCACATGCTAATTGGGACTTTGCAGGTTGGGGTGTCACATCCAGAAACCAGGATTTCAGAGGAAGCGAAACTCGCTGGGCTACGTGTCAGACATGTTTGCCTGGTACTGGAGGATGGAAGTTCAAGTGATCTTCCTTCTTCCACCAAGGCGGCTGTGCCCTTGAGCAAGATGCTTAACCCCATGTCGTTCCAGGGATGTTGCAGCATGGCACCCTGTTCCTTCTCAGCAAGGAAGCCATTAAACAGCAGAGCAGAGTTCTACTGGAGGCAGGGGCTTCTTTGTAGATGCTTAAAAGAGCAAATGAAAATCTGATTTCCCCTCAAGCTTGAGAAATCTTGGGAAATGGGGGAAGGGGCCCAATATTCTTATACCCTTTATTGTTGATAGTTCCTCAATAAACTGCATCCTTTAGGAGCAAGGAGCTGCAAGATCTACTACTGATTGTAGGTGGATTCTTGTCATGGTACATTCTAAGCAAGAAATGTTTTTCTACAGGGTTCTTTGGCTCCTTTATGGAAGCTTTTTGATAAGGAACCATCCACAAAAGGTGTTCCACCAGTGTAAAGAACCCTTTAACCAGACAAAGAACCTCCTAGGAATCCAAAAGTTGCCTTTTAAAGCCATTGCCTTTACTGAAGAACCATTGAAGAACCATTTTTAAGTGAAGGTGATTAATGGAATATTGTATGCATGAGCTCCCCAGACAAAGGTGGTAGTAACTTCAGGCTCCTGCACAAGGATGACTGGTGTGCAATGGGACTCATAGATTGAGAAGAGGCGGTGCAGTGCAGTGAGGGTCTTGTTGGATGTGTGGAAAACGGGTCGCAAAGCAGATGTAGTTAATGATAAAGGAGTGATTTTGAGCATTTGGTGTGGCCAAAGACCACAGTGTGAAGTAGCTGAATCTGCAGGTGTGTTGAAGCATACGGTCATACTGGTCTACTAGCAGTGGCAGAAATCCCTACAGCCTACAGGAAACTCTTCTCAGAAATGTGGCCAAAAGACCAAACTGAAGGACAGAGTGAATGAAAATGGCTTCGCTTTCAGGCAAAAACTGGGCAGGATCTTCACCACCGACTTCTGAAAGAACTCTACATATGGAGCAGAGCAGCACACAAGAAGCCTTTGCTCACTTCTACTCAAGAATGACGAAAATGGGGATTTCTGCCACTGCTGATAGACCTGTATGACCGTATGCTTCCATACACCTGCAGATTCAGCTGTTTCCTTCACACTGTGGTCTTTGGCTACATCCGAATGCATCATTTCTTTTAGCCAATCATTCCCTCTATCTGCTTTGCGACCCATTTTCCACACATCCAACAAGACCCTCACTGCACCACCTCTTCTCAATCTATGAGTCCCATCACAACCTTTTTAACCATTCAAACCTATTTTTAACCCAATCATCCTCAAGCAGCGCCATCTGCAGGAGCCTGAGGTCAACTTTTTGACAAAATATGCATAACATGCATCTGGCAACTGTTCTTCACGTTCGGTCAGGATTGTAAAGCTGCCATTTAGGAATTCTTCGCCTGAAGTTTTGGTACAAAAATGATGCAAAATACTGCAAAACCGTACAGACACATCTTCATAAGGCGATTTGGAGACCTCATACACCTGCGCTCATAATCTCTGTAGTATTACAAGTAGATAAATAGGGGTTTTTTCAATATATGGTCTGAGCCTTCGTAGCTCAACTGTACTGAACCTGAGCAGCAATTTCAAGCTTGTATTGTTCCAATGAATGTTAATATCACATAAAGCTTTACGACTGAGCTCAGAGAGGCCAGGGAGGGCCGCTACGGTGGCACGTAGAAAACAGCAAAGTGAATCTGACACTTCCATTTTGTGCTTTTCTCTGTTTAATGTTTTTGTGGCTTTCTCAGCACACAGGCACTGATGGGCCCGAGTGCATTCTGATATGTGTCCGCGCCGTCAACATTTGCCTTTGAGGTTCAGCGGTGGTTCCCTACAGTATCGCTAATGGATGATGCCAAAAACGAGGTAATTAGGGAAGCGAATAATGCTGCACTTAGACAACCGCTGGGGGTACACAGGAAGGAGGAGTATGTAAGTGTGTGTGTATGTACTAATGGGAAGGATGGCGGTGGTGTGGAAGAGGAGGAGGAAGAGGGGGGGGGTGTTGCCGTGGCTGGGCGGCGAGAGTGGGAGCAAGATTAACAGAGCTGATTTAAAGGGATTAGCAAGTCCCACCGAATCCAACTAGCCGGCAGAACCCCCCGCCGTATGCTCCTCACCCCATAATCCTTTTCAAGTGTGCTGCAGAATTGTGTCTTCCCATAATCTGCGGGATTCAATCGATGGGACCCAATGCACTTGACAGACACCAAGCTGGGGGGTGTTGGAAAAAACAATAAGAGTAAAATGGTCCTCATCCAAAGCTGGATTATGGCTGAAACAAGTGTTCCACTGTTGCTCACATTAAAGACGACGGACTCTCTGGAGATGCTGGCACTATGGCTAAGCCACTGTGGAAATATAGTGGAGATACACTCTTTGGGGTATTGCAGAGGACTGCACATGTACAGAGAGCTGCAGACAGAGGGTATAGCCGCTTTGAGATGGCTCGCACCTCTGCTTCTGTTCCCATTTCCCTTGCCTCATCCATGTGCTAGGAGGCACGTCGTAGACCCGCGCTAATGTCCGCCATCCATCACGAGGTTATTAAATGGCAATCGCCGCTTGCAAGAGGAGCTGTGATGTGATTGCAGCCACTTAGAAAACAAAGGGAATGTGCGGCCATCGAAAATAATGGGCCGGGGCTGCATATTCAGGATTACGTGCACAAAAGATACATTAGCGCTGGGGAGGAGGCCGCTCTCGCCGCGCGAGCTAAGTGGCAAATTGAATTACATGAGCTTGTGGCGCAAGCAGTACCAGAGCTGCAACTACGGTGCCACCCACTCTGCCAACCCCCCGCCCCCCCACCCAAAAACCCACCAACCGTCACCGACCCTGTGACCAAAAGAGAGGTTTCTGAGGCTGGCGATTGGGTGGCTTCTTACACCAATGAGGTCTCAGGTATCTCTTTTTAACGTGATGGGCCGGAAGGACCGGTGGTGACTGCGATGACAGTGGTAATTATTTTGCTGGTATTCTAATGGGAGCTGGGCGGCACGGCAGCGGTAATTAAAGTCTGCCTGATGGATCCTGTGACTTCCTGCTCTGGGCAGGCTTAAGGGGAAACTGGAGAATAAGGCCTATCTCCAGAGAGAGAGAGACAGAGAGAGAAGGACTTTCACATGCTGGCCCCTTAAATTACCCTGCCTAGATAAGTCTCCACCAGCAGTTGCAGCTCGCAGACGAACGCTATGTGGCTCAGGAATAATCTTCATGCTGTTCCGAGCACTCGAGGTACCCCTTCTCTGTCGCGTTGAAAATCTCTCCGCTGAACAATTCAGAGGATCCTTCCTGCCAATTGCCAGAAGGTACTCTAATAGTACTGTAATTAAAGATGATCAACCAGAAATAGCACTGAAGAGGTGGCTAGGCGGCCTGTGTGCTTTTCTTCGTAGCATTAAAGGTGTTGGCACACTGTGATGAGCTCAATCGTCCTCCACATACTCCACATGGCCAGAAGTTTGTAGACACCAACATTGGTGATCCAACATTGCCTCTAAAATGAAGGGTTACTACTTTGCTGCTCTTCTGGCTGAGTAGAGACTGTACACCAGCTGGAACACTAGTACTGCTGATGCTACTCCACCCTCTTCATCTCTTTCCGAAAGTATTGGACGGAGCTCCATCACTCCAGAGAATCCCGTTCCACTGCTCTACAGTCCAATGATGGGGTTGGGGAGGGTTGTTTATACCATACTAGACCTTATTATACCATGCTTGGCATGGTGACCTTAGGTGATGTGCTGATGATCACTGATGTGCTCCAGAACATGCTCCAGAACTTTCCTATGTGTGAAGCATTCCCCTCGAGCTTGCAGTTGTGAGGTTATTGCGAGGTTGGACTCCATCATGATGTGACTGGTTGTTGTTGGTTATGTTAACAATCAGATTTTGCCCTTTAGCTATCAATAAAGAAATCAATCCAGCACCAAGAGGCGTGTTTCTGTTACGGGGTTGTTCTTCAACCACCACGCTTGGCACATTGCTAGACCTCCACTTTCCCATTTTCTACCTGTCCTGATATTGATGCAATTTAGACCCAGTTGCACAGTTTGCATAAATCTTGTTTGTGCCTCGCGGTGGATCTCTTAAGTTGAGGTTTTCCAAGTTTAATCCCCCTTCCCCACCACCACCACCACCCACACCACCCTTGTTAACTGATTAAATTTTGAACCACTGTGCATTGGGGCTGCATTCCCTGTATGTTGCTCCCTAAACAGCTGGTAAGCCCTGCGTATTTCTTTAGGCTAGAAAACCACATTAAGTTGGCATTTTTGAGAGGCTTTGCCACACCTCTCCAGACTGCAGACAAACCGAGCTATGAGACTCGAGTTTAATGATCTAAAGTTTCCACTCCACTATTAGTTTTTAAATGCCACAACTTGCAAATTCTGCCCTTTGTGTCAGCAGCAGTATGAGAGTATATGCATTTGTGTATGTGTGTGTGTGTATGTGTGTGTGTATGCAGGAGAACCTCAACTCCACCAGCACGACAGCTTAGTCAGTTCTGAAAGGTGTTGCTGCCAGAAGGACGATTGCTTTGGCTCAGCCAAGATGGCCGCTCGTTGACCTCCTTTTTAGCGAGTATTAAAAGCAGAGCCGTGTCCAGTGTTTAGGCCGCCCACTTGTGAGAATAGCCGAGCGCTACGTCTCTCGTTGGGTGGCCTAAAAATGTCACATCAAGCCGCATCGTTCAACAACCGCACCTAAATCTGCGGAGAGGGGAAATTTCAGGGCAGGCTTGTCCGGCGAATGTGTCCCCGTGGCTGAAATTCTCAGTCTCTTCTGCTCAGGGCTTTCCAGGAATTGTGCCGAGTGACTTGGGGCGGCAGGGGGATACAAAGGAATCGTTTCCAAGTGAGCAGACAATGTCTTCAGCGGCGCGGCTCCGGCAGACTTGTCTTGGCCTCAGAAAACTCACTAGACAAGCGGCCACGTCGCTGTAACATGCTGGCTTTGAGAAAACATCCTCGGCAAAGAGAGAAATCAGTGTCTCTTTGATGGATTTATCTTCCCTGCGTCTGGAGCTCCAAAGGCCGGTGAGGAAGAGCTCCCGCCACTTTTTCTTAAAGTATTGCCTGCATGGAGCCCTCCACCACTGTTAGGTAACGAGCTGTTATTTAAGCTCCATGCACGCCACAGGCTCTGGAGTGGAGATCTTGGGTAGTGAGGCTGGCGCACCTGAATAGCAGGCCATTCGGATTAGAGTAGCTGTGTTTAAAGAGAATTTGATTGTGATTGCTCAACCAAAGACGTAGCAAAGGACTCAATTATTCGTCTTCATAGTGTGCGGCTCCTTGGATGGTGCGCCGTTAGTGGGTTCTGAACTTCAAATGGGAGCTCGGTGATGTTTAATATCTTCTGAAAGTTGTTTTTAGCGATTTTAGCTCAATAAGGCCTTAACGACTATGGGAATCAAACCAACAACCTTGTGGCCAATAATCCAGCACTCTTACCACTCAGCCAGCTATTTTTGGGAGAATATGGAAGCAAGGCCACAAAGGCTAACAGCTAATGCTGGCCAATCTGACAAGCCATATATATATATATATATATATATATATATATATATATTAGTTTGGTATTCATTGTATTTTCATGATAATTTATTATACATGTAAAAATGATTGAATATTACATTGGATAATATTGGTATGATGTGATCGTGCCTAGGTGTAACAGAAATGCAGACTTTCTGGAGGTGCAGATAGCCAAGTAGCAAGGGCAATTGTGCTCTCTCAGAATCTGGCTCCTGATGGCAAGCAGCCCACCCCATAACACAGCAAGGCTTCTTACACACAAGGTGTATTACACAGTACCTACAGAGACTTCTGTACAAACTGGTTGGGCTATTCTCTGGTTGTAGAAGTTTGTAATAAAGCTTTCGGCCTGTCGGCAGGACAAAGACTTTTTAAGGGGTCAAACCAACCAGTGCTTTAGTTCACCGGACCACTCAGAGCTCCAGTTCAGTTTCTAGATAACGATACCTCAGACAGACGCATTGGATTCGGCTGATCCACTTCACTCCGAGGTCGAGATAAGTCCACGAGGTTGAGACCAAGACGAGACCGAACCCCCCCCCCCCGAGTACTGCAGCATTACTCCACACAGATTAAACAAATGGTCACTTAAACGTCCTTCGTTCTCAGTGTGCAGAAAGAGGGATAATCGACGTGTTAATGGACTACAAACAGAAAAACACCCACCCCGTCATTGCCTGGCTATAAAAACAGCTGAGCGTGTGATATACAGTAACAGAGGCCGGTAACGTCCCATATTTTACCCTGCACATTGCCTCCTTCGACACCACAATTATGGAGATGAGATTCTCAGCAGTCCGTTTCGAATCACCTGACTGTGTCTTTGTATTACTGCCGTATTGATCTCAAATAGTCGGAGCATGTTATTCAGCCAGATACATTATGGCCATCATTGCTCCATTATCTCTGTGATGGTATCATCTCCTAGCTCAGATTCATCAGGGTGGGAGGGAATGGGGGGTGGGTCATAGTTCTGGCTGCAGGCCTTTTGCATGTTAGTCAAGCGGACCCCGCTCTCAGGAATTAGCTCTGCACTCCAAAGCGAATGCTGCCATCATCGTAATGATGGCACGAGATCAGCATCTGGATGCGGGCGAGGCATGTTGATCTTCTGATGAGGGCCGAGATCAATCGGCCCTGCGGCTTGTCGTGGGACTGGTTGCGGCGTACGAGGCGCCTGGCTATTTTGTAAAACCTCTGCGGAATTTCAGGAGGTGCTGGTTTCAATCTGTCATCCTCTCTGCAGAAACTGGGGGAGGCGATCCAAATTAATTGAGACAGTAAGACGTCAGCGCAAAGCTTTGGAGTGCTCGGCCAAAAAATCCAGTCAAATTCTAATGAAGACTCCATGCAGCCTAATTATGCGGGCCTTCACATCTGCTTGTGCGCCTCGGCTGCCTCCTTCCGTCTCTCTCCAGCTTTAGTGAACCTTGGAGGCCCTAGACGTTTCTGGAGAATCCTCCCACTCACTTGCTCGCTCCCTCACTCCCTCTCTCACTCACTCTCTCTCTTACCCACTCGCTCACTCACTCACACACACTGTAATGAGAGGCTCTTTCTGCCTGATGCAAGGGAAAAAAATGTGGCAAACTACCCACGGCCCCTGCAACTCTCCTCGCTGTTTGCTGGCAGAATTCTACCAAACTGCATTCCGCCCCCTCGCCTCCTGTCTTTTCACAGTGCCTGCCTTCCTTTCCCAGACTCCCCCGTTACCCCATCACCACCACCACCAACCCCCCCATCAAAAAAACCTGTCCCCCCACTTTGTAAGCCGCCGATGCTTCCCGCATCGCTTCTGGGAGCTGGAAGTAGCAGGAAACCTCCTGATTGGCCCTGGAGAAGAGCGAGAGAAAGAGAGAGACAGACAAACAGAAGGGGAGGTGAGACTTGTTTGAAGCTTGGCTTTTTGGGAGGGGGTGGAGAGACGGAGACGGAGACAGAGCGATGGGAGACGGCAGAGAACAGGGGCTGAGAGAGATGCTGTCCTCGGGGGCTGGTGAAGGATCTCAGGCGGAAGAGGAGGAGGGTGCCAGGTTGTTGAGAGTAAAAGACAGAGAGAGAATGAGGGAATGAGTGAGTGAGAAGGTGCCTGCGAGAGCAAATTGACAGAGTTGTGGCACGGCCACGTTTTCTGTCTGAGGCCGAGATGAGTTTGTGTCCTACTCTCTCACACTCCTATTAGCCGGCCTCCAGAGGAAGGGACTGGAGCACGTGCTTCAGGAAGAGAAGAGAGCCTGTGCCAAGCTTCGGTCCTAACTCCAACAGCTGAAGATGGTCAGAGAAGATGCTAGACAGACCATGCAAAGGCCACAGAGCTGCACAGTCTCTCAACTGATCAAATTTACATCAGAATCAATGCAGCTGTGTGGCTTTCCAGAACAGAAGTAGATCAATTGTTTGTTGGGTACAACAGCAAGTAAGTAAGTAGTCATGGTCTGGAAAATTGATTGATCCCCAAAGCATGGACTGCATGGAATGTCTTCTTTGTGTGAGGCTATCAATGGACATCAATGCCACTGCTCTGCTACCATGAAGCCTCTGCAACTAAAGGAACTGATCCCAGAGTGAGATTGAGTGGTTTCCAGATGCCATTTCTAAACTTACTATGTCTGCAATCAAGGCCAAGCAGCCTGGCGTCAAGAGGAAGACCATTTCCGGATTCATACAATGTGTCCTAAATGCAGTTTGACCATCGGGCAACTGTACGAGTTTCTAGCGCAACCCACAGCATGGAGAAATCAAACCATTTGAACAGTGAATGTTACAAAGCAGCCAATTAAACTTTGCTTCCTGAATATGCACCTCAATCTATACCTAAACTGACCTTAACCCTGTCCGTGACCTAAATTTAGGCAAACCCTTACCCTTACCCTAACCCTAAACGTAAACATGTTGCCATTTCTGCAGAAGTTTCCATCCATTAATTCCTTTTTTTAGAAGATCCATAATGGAGAAAAGCAGAATGTTGGGTTTCTGATTGCCTTAGCGGCCTAATGGTCTAATGCGCCACCACCACGGGGGTTCGTGAGTTCCAATCTCAAGCCATGCTGCTTTGCCATCAGTGGCCGGAGTCTGAGAGAGTACAATCGACCGTGCTCTCTCCAGGTGGGTAGATGGCGCTCTTTCCCTCCCCTCATCACTCTTAAGCCATGTTGGCTGACCCAGCACTTTCCTCTGAGCATGTTGGCTGCCTGGCAATTGGGAAAGAGGTGGTGGCTGGCTTCACATTTACCCTCCTAGCGTTCTTTAGAGCATTGCTAATGCTAGGGGGAGCTGCGAACGGTGGGTTAATTGGCAGCACCAAATTGGGAGAAAAAAATCTTGTTTGGGTTGTTTCTATTAGGCAAAACAGCGCCACCAGTGGACGGGAGCTCCTTCTGAATTAGAATATGTACAGGGAGCTCCATGTTACTAATTTCTTGGGGCCACTTTAGTTGTATATGTACGAATTTAATGAATTTTATGGACCAAGATATGATTGGGAATTGCTTGATGATTGATGGGCAGATTGGGTAAACTCAAATCATTACAAAATTAAACCATGAAGGCATCTTTAATACTAATAGAATGAATATAAATCTTCAAAATATGTTGGATCACAGCCCTCCCTAATGCACCAAACATCCTAACCCATAATTTCACCATGTTCCCACCATTCATAGTTGACCTAAATGTCCTCTGTGTTATGTTACCATGCCCCTCCCACCGTATCTCCAGTGAAGATAGACATGGATGTCTACACTATCTATTGATCGCATCGGAAAGCCACCCATGTTTGTCAAACCCAGAAAATACAACACAAATTACATTAAGGATGATGAACATTTTCCTCAGCAATCCTAATACCATTAGATGAGACAGCTCCATCAAATTGGATCAGTGCAAGCTGCAGCACACGCCTGGAGTAATACTGCCTTCCAAATGAAGATTGTGCCAAGCACTTTTGGTCAACTTCGGCCATTGCACAACCTTACACAGTCCGAGGGCCGTTCCCAATCACTGGGAACTGTCCGATGACATGAATGCGAATCAGTCCAAGGTTTGAGGGCCATCATTACAATTTCATTCCTGCTAATAAAGAAACAAAAGAGTTGAACGTCTAGGTGGGACAGCATCATTCAGACGGTTGGCTACTCGTCCAACAGTTGATCCCGAAGTAAGACTGAGTGGTTTCTCCATGATGTCTGGAATGGCTGGGAATTGCTTTGCACCTACATGCTTTGTGATCACGCCTCCAGCAATGGTTCTCTCCATCCTATGTCCATCCCTGCATCAACCCAGGTTTGTCGCTCTTCCTCAATCTCCAGGGCTCTTCTTATCTCCCCTGTCTGATATAGGCAGGAAGTGCCGGCCTCTTTGATCCTATCTCTTCCTGTGTGCCATGTGTCTGTGAGCCACCTAACCTCGGCATGTCGGAGTGATTGAGATCTGGAGCTCAGGGAGACTCGCGAATGAGGAATGTTATCACAGGGTGGGAGGGCAGATCCGCCGTGCCTCAAATGTTTACCTGCAAGGTGACACTGCGATAAGACCCTCTGAGCTGAGGAGCAGCCATGTTGCCACCCTCATCAATCCCTCTCTGGACATTGTTACGGCTTATTGTTATTGAAGAGGCTTGCAGCAATTTGGGCTAGGTTCTAAATTAGTGATCTATGGCAGGGCACAAATGGGGACTAGTGACTGGGTGTAGCTCTGTGTGGAGTTCTGAGCATCCTTGATGCCGTCTTCTGTTGAGGACATCAGTGATCTAGCATCACTTAAAGGTTTCAAGTTTCAAGTTTCAGGTTTATTTGTCAGTTGCACAACATGTCAGGACATTTATGCATTGAAATGCTTGTGGTGAGGTTCAGGTTGATGCTCTACAGGAGGACAAACCTATGTCCATATAAAAATTATATTAAATAAATACATTTATGAGACAGGTATAGTCTGAGAGAGAGTGGAGCTAAATATAAATATGTATGTTTATGTCTATTCCTGTTGTATAAGGTGACTTAGTGATGTTGTCGATGGCAGTGATATACATATTATTAAAAATAATAAAGTGTTCGAGTGCAGTGGTGTTGGTGAAAGGTTCACAGCTTGTTCAGGAACCTGATGGCTTGTGGGTAGAAACTGTTCATTAGCAGGTTTGTTCTGGCCTGGATGCTGCGGTACCTCCTGCCTGATGGCAGTAAGGTGAACAGGCCGTGTGCTGGGTATCTACAGTCCACATATTTATGAAGCAAAGCTTCTGTCTTTTAATATCATAGAAGCTTGTAACAGTTTTCTTGTCAGGGGATTGCAAAAAGGAACGCTGAAGAATGAAGAAACGTCAGATCTTATCATGTCTTCTTCCTCTTCTTATTCTGCAGTCGACGCAGAGAATCTGAAAAGACATCAAACCCCGCTTTCGTTCCTCCTACTTGATTGATGTAGGCTGATTCTACTACAGAACAAAGCGCAAATCCTCTTTATTCTACATAATTAGGGATAATGCTGTGTTGGCAAGCTTATGGATTTATTTACACTTATTCAGATGTTCGTCGCCACGTGGTGCTACCCATGTCTCCACGGATTCAAAATGCCCTGCGAATCCTGGAATCCTGTTGTGTCCCTCGTGCAGATACATGCTGTGTTGGCTGTGATCAACTGGGGGCTCCGAAATCTGGATGGCTGGAGGCAAGAGGGGAGAAAACAGAAGCAGGCGGAGGAGCAAAATAAATGCATAAGCGCTTTAATTCCTCCTGGCCCAGGCAGGCAGACGGTTTCTAGGATTTTTACCCCCCCCCCCCCCCCCCCCAAGACCCCCCCCAGCCCACAACACATATACGCACCCGTCTTGGGATCACCTGCTGAGTGTAGTCCGGGCTAGACAGAAGTCTGTTGTCGATACTCGGGGGCAGTCTGCGAAATCTCGCTTCGGGGGATGTTTCGCACAAAACAGAGGCGAGGCTGCGTTGTGGTGACAGAGGAGCCACAGGAGACTCGAAGGGGTTGGGGTGGAGTCACTTTGAAAGTGAAAGAGAAAGAAGATACAACATGAGTGGCAGCATTTCCAGGCTTGACCAGGCTTCTTTCCCCTTACCTACCTGTCCCACTGACTTGCACATACAGGTGCATGCTAAATAAGGCCCTGTCTTAAGAGGAATTGGGAACTGGGTCTGGAGCAATGGAAAATGGCGGGATTTCTGGAGGTAGGTATTCTCAGGAGTTGCTTTCTTTGTAAGCTGTGTCAGACTAGGGCTGGTGCACATCCCACCCCTCCTTTCGTGCCCCTTACTTCATCCAACAGACCTGCAGAGGAAGGAAGGAAGGAATAGAAGGAGGGGGGGGGGGGGAGATGAACTCTTGGTGAATAATTGATCCCAGTCCTGCTCCTGGCTGCAAGCTTGTAGCTGGGCAGAAGGAGCAGGGTGCTGCACTGAAGATGACCACTCACTGGCCATAGTGAGAGGTGTTGAACACACTGCAAGAAGGCACATTTCGGGCCCTGATTGCACTCTCCTGAGTGTTGGTCCCGGCTCTCCCGTTCTCCTATTCTTCCCTGACACTCTGGAGAGAAAATCAAGGTCAGCCTAGCCCACCCACGGGGTGATAAAAGGCCTGTGCCTGCCGACCACTCTGCAGGATCCCCAGGCATGGATGGTAATCAGGTCTGCCATGCTTGCCTGTTTTTTCTCCTTCCTGCAGGACCAAGATTTTGTAGCCACACTGTTGTACATCTGTAAAATTAAATCTCGCTCATTTTGGTAAGTGGGGGGAGGGAGGGGAGGGAGATGGGGAGGAAAGCTAAAAAGAGCAGAGATGATTTTGCTGTAGAGGCCATTAATGAGTGGAGTGTTGAGATAGGAGGAGATTCGATGCCGAATGAGATATGGCATGTGGAACAGGAGAGTGTAATCAGATTACAGTATCAGCTCCTGCCAGGGAGGGAGGTGAGCCAACGCTACTGATGTGGATGACTAAGCTTCTATTCACCAGAGAAGGCCGTCTTGCTGTGTGCTAAACAATGCTGAGGGAGTGTCAGCACGGTTAGCTGTTAATTAAAAAAAGGCATGCTCTGAAAGGCCGGCCTTGGCCCAGTTCAGGCAGACAGATGAGTAGTGTGTGTGTGTGTGTGTGTGTGTGTTTTTTTAATATGGAAGTCCTCGTTCCTTATTCCGATGTGATCTGTTTGACTAACACCGCACCGGAGAAACAAGGTCTGCGCAAGCTTCTGGTGAGTCCTTTGTGAGAATGGCTCAAATTGACCAATCTTGCAGGGGGTCAAAGCAGCTTATTGTTGTTGTTGGTCTGGTTTTGACTCTGAGGTTTCTATTAATCTCCTCTTAAGTACCTGACCGGCTTTCGCTAGCTATTTACACTTCGAGATGACTGACAAATTGAACCCATAAATCACTGGTGTAACGTAACGATGCTGCTACATTAGGAGGACTGCCATTCAAAGATGGATGGCTAGGTTGTGTGCGGTGTTTAACGTGTGTATGATCTGGCTGAAGTGGACATTGAGAAAATATACACACACCGTTCGGCGGTGCTCACGCCACCATCAGCCTGCCTCGCACTAAAAGCACGCTAATGTCGTTTCCATTCGTCACCTCCGAAATGAACCCAAGCTTGGTGGCACGTGGGTCGCTCTCTCTTAGCTGACCTCATGCAGTGGGCCTCGTGCTGGAGCTGGTAGATTGCATTACCAGCCCACTCATCGTGGAGAAAGCTCTCCAAATAATTCAATTGCAGGTAAAGTGTGGCGGCCGTTCATCTGGCGTGAGGGATGAGGGGAGGGGGAGGTGTCCTGCAACCTTGTGTTCTGGACTGGTGCAACACTGATTACCAGCATGGAGAATACATTTAAACACCCCCCACATACATGCATGCACAAAGCACTTACATTAAGTTCCCCCACCCCTAAATGATCCATCACTATCAGCCACAGGTCTCGGGGTCCAAATAGGCGAAAGATCATGACGCAATTCATCCAGCTTGATGCACAGGGGCAGTGAGGTTCTACCAATGTGCAAACCACACAAATTGTGGAGCCCCCCTCCTGCTGAGGTGCCCCCATCCCTACCTCCCACAGCAGTAAACACTCCAGCTCCGGCCACAACAGTGGCAGCCTAGCGAAGCTGGTATCAGACCCACAACCTATGACTGTCATCAACATGTCATCGCTCTATCCACTGAGCCACCACCGACTTGCCTTGCTGACTTGCCTTCTTTTAAATGCTCAAAACTATATAGTGGCCAGTGTTGCTTAGAGTGTAGTTTTAAATACCATAAATATGCTCATTTCAGGCATGTCATATAACACGTCATAATGCATTATGAACACTGGATTCATAGACATTGTCACCACATGACATCCTCTAAATATCGCTTGTTTTCGGTCCCCTGTTAACTTCTCATTCCTCGTCCCCGATATCTGGGCCGGATGCTTAAGGAGGAGTGGACCGACCATGGAAGGTCCCAACTGTGTGATAGCTGTCTTGACCCAAGGCTGTTCCCAAGTGTCCTGTCTGTTCCTGCTCCACCGCCTGTGTCCCTGTTTCTCGCTTGTTGGGCAGGACAGTGGCAAGCATATGGGAGGATGTGAGGCCTTGCGCCCGACCTCCTCCTTCTCCCTCCCTAACAGCGCTCCATTACCAGAGCCTTTTCGCCTGGCAGCAGCTGTGGAGCTGGGCGGACTGCCATGCTCGTATTGATCGGGCCTGAGCCCGCCTCCATTAGTGCCCCTGCCTGCCCCCTGAAGGAGGCAGACTGTCTGCGGGGAGCTATCACTGCCAATAAATTACCATACAGGCCCCGCCACATGAACAGTGTGTCGCAGCACGGGGAGCCACACACACACACACACACACACACACATCGAAAAACACCACAGATCACCTAACACCTGCAGGAAAGTGTAGGACTATATCTCGGATCTACTTGAAGCTAATGCTAATTGGTACAAGTGCATGCCGGATGGCTCTGCAGAGTGTTTGTGCATGTTTGCATGCATGGCATGGGATGTTTTCCAGCAGCGGTAGGATGTTGACTTGGATGCTAGGCACACATTCGTACTGTACACATACACACAAGCACACACACAGCCGAACAGAGAGAGAGAGAGAGAGTGCGAGAGAGAGAGAGAGAGAGAGAGAGAGAGTGCGCTAGAGTTGAAGGCTCATTAACATTTCATAACCTTCCTTCCTCTGAAGTTCTTTTTTTTTAATGGGGCCTAATTACTACACGCCTATTGATTCAGCGCTCCCTCTGCACTTCCTGGCTCTAGTATCATCTCGGAAAATCAAATCAAACCAGCTCCGTGATCCGCTCTCCCATCTCATCACAATGGCCTTTTCTTTGGCCTTTCGCGAGGCTCCGTCAGCGTGAAATGCAGCCACGGAAAGCTCAGCATGAGCGTAAGTGTGTGTGTGTGTTATTCAAATGGGGAAAAGTTAATGCCTTTGTGGGAAAAATAAAAATTGGGAAAACAGCTGGAGTAAATCGGGATTAAGGGCTAAAGGGATAAATCCGCCGCCAGCCGCTTGATTTCCGTTGATGAATGCGCTAGAAATTAATGCAGAATGTCGGAAATGCATAGAAATTGACACTTAAACAGCGCAAACTCCCCCCCATTAAATCTACAGCCTTAGAATTGTAGATGAGGATGCTGAGGGCGGAACGTGCCGGGTGTTGTGTGCATGCACATAAATATGTGGTCTCAGGCAGGAATACATTCCTGCTATTCCGAAGTGTGGGAAACATTTACGGAATCGTGGCTTAGACTTCATGAAAAGGTAAAGGTGCACGTATTTGTCAGTGTACTATGTACAGCAAAATGTGTCCTCCACATTTAACCCATCTGTGGTAGTGAACACACACACTAGTGCACTAAGCACACACAGCGGTGGGCAGACAACTCCAGCACCCGGGGAGCAGAGAGGGTAAAGGGCCTTGCCCAAGGGCCCAACAGTGGCAGCTTGCCGAGCCCGGGAATCGAACCCACAACCCTGTTATCAATAGCCCGGCGCCACTGAACCGCTGAGCCACCACTGCCATGTTACACAGGTAGGTGTGTACCCAAGAACCCTTCCTCATTTTGGGCAGTGGGATGCTTACCAGCTTGGGAATAGAACCCTAGCCTAAGCCTTGCCAGTGGATAATGCTATGTGTAGTGTGGTAGGCTTGGTCAGATGAGGAATCGACCCCTAGCCGAACCCTCGTCTCTGCTACGCTTAGTTTAGTGGGCTTCAATCAAACCTGTCAAAAGGATCCAAGTCTGTCAGAGGGAAGGTAGAGGTGTTGCTGTCCACTACGCTACACAATCCACACTCCAAGGTCTAGGTCCTTAGCATGGAATGTGCAGAAATTGGCACAATGACACTCTCTGATCTAACCCCCAACTCCCAACAGTGTATGATGTGTATGTGTGTGTGTTATTATGGTGTGTGTGTGTGTGTATGTGTGTCCTGCCACAGGCCTTGTCCCTTCTCTTTCCTCTCCCAGAGTGGAGACGAGCGACCCCCCCTCCCCCCCCAGTTCAAAGCCTCCTCTCCCTGCCTACTCCTACCCCCCACTGGCCCCCCGAGAGATCTGGGACGCTCCTCCAGCTGACATCATCAGGCCCATTATGGATCTAAACACCACTATTAATGCCCCGGGCCACAGCAGCACCCTCTCTGGGAGGGGAAGCAGGAGAGAGAGAGAGAGGGAGAGAGGGTGACGGGAGGATGGTGGCAGGAGGAGGCTTGAGGGTAAGGACTAGGAGATGACAGGGCTGTAAGCTCAGAGGGTGTAGAAAAACCACACTCGGACCTTTCAAAGAACTTTCAAACGAGGCTCTAGAACCCTTCCTAGAACTATTCTTTTAAGAGTATAATGAAACCATCATCTCTCTTGCGATCTTGATCCCCAGCTTGTTCTCTCTCTCTTTCTGTCTCTCTCTCTCTCTCTCTCTCTCTCTCTCTTTCCCCAAGAACATGAATAATGAGCGACGCTTGCTGGGAAACTCAATTTCTTGGGAAGATGCGGCGCCTGGATGCGGCGCCTAGATGCGGCGCCTGGATGCGGAGGGCTGGCGGCTGTGGAGGGAGTCTTGTGGGAGGGCCTCGAGGTGGGTTTGCGCTCATGCCATTGAAGACTCACAGCTGGCGAATCTGAGACAGGCGCGAGAGGAGAGAGCGCCAGGAAAGTGCGTCACATCAAATCCTCTCCACAGCAGCACCCTCCACCGCACCATCCCCAATAAAGGCTTTCCCTCGAATGCGGGTAATTGCTTTTCCTCCCTGCGCACATCCCGAACTTCATAACCCCCCCATTCCCCTCTACACAACCACCACCCCCCCCCCAATCTCGAGCTCGCACAAAGAACAGCGGTGGAATAATGCGCCGCAGATGTCATCCCGCTTATCAGAGTGTTGGCACCAGGGCTGAGGAGTCAGCCGGCGCTTTCATACATAACAACCCTTCAGAATCAGACAGAGGGATCTGTCGGCCCCTGAGCGATGGAATGTGACAGGCTCCTGTCAGACGGATGGATTTTCACATTTGCCAGGGTCGAGTCAGCTGGAGCAGCAAGTGAGAGGAAAGAAGGAGAAGAAGAAGAAGAAGAAGAAGAAGAAATGGAAGAAGAGAGTGAAAAAATTGCCCAACCCTCCCTTCTCCCTCGACCAACACACCCCACCCTTCCAGCTTCCCCCTCCGACCGGATCCAGGGTGTCGACGGGGGAAGCGTGTAATCCGTTTGCTGCGCATCTTTATTTATTTTTTTTCCCCACAGTGCAAAATGAGCATAATTATACAGTAATGAGGCATACAATGGAGTGAGCTTTTCTATTACGGCGGCGGCTGTGCCAGCGCCAGCCGAGCGCAAGAGAGCTGGGGGGCACGGTCTACGGACGGCCCACACTGTAAACACTCGCAGCTTATTAAAACACAGTCCCAAGAAACGCAGTGCCGGCTGTTGGGATGCCATGAGCTGTCATAGGAAGCTGGAGCGGGGTGGGGTAGGCTGTCTGGGGCGGTGGGGGTGTATGTGTAAAGTGAACTGTCTGGATTGTCTGGAGGTCCGTGAATGTTAATATATAAACACTGTGAAAACTCCTAAGCCTATTCTGAGATCCTCATCCTCGCGGTAATTGTGCTAGACTGCATACTCAACCACGTCCAACGTCCATTCCCAAACCCCCCATAAATAGTAAGTACGTCTTAGTCTATTGGTGCATGGTTATGTACATACAAGATGGAACACTGGATGGAATGCTTGGGGAATCCTTGGCATTTGGGATAGTGCTGGGAATCTAATCCATGGTCAGGATCAAAGGGTGTAGTGTTACTGAGTGGGATGGTAATGGCAGAAGCATATGGCTGGTACGAGACAGGCTTTTCAGGCTCGTTTCGGATGTCTTTAGGGGGCCTCCTCTAATGCAGAGGTGATAAAACAAGAGTCACACAGTGATTATATAACCGGAGCCGTGCCCTGCCATGTACGACAATCGCAGGGTGCAGCCGCATGGCCTGACATTTAACCTGTACAAGGCCACGGCCTTATTAGAGCTCTGCTCTAGGATCCCAACACACATCTAGTACACATTAGGACTTGGCTATGGCCAAAAAACCTCCCTAACAGTGGGAATAACCACCCTTGACTAGGATGACAATAAGGAGATGTCGTGGCACGGACTGTATTAGGTATTAGGAAGAGGTCACGTGGCAGCTGTGATGTCCCGGGCCAATGTGACTGTGACCGTGGGCAAAGGGTGGTAGCATCTCAGAAACTGCTAACCTCATGGGATGTTCTAGAGCCACTACTAGAGCGTACTACTGGAAGAAATTAGAGGTGGGTACAGGTGGGCTTTGACATAAGTGGGCTGAGCTAAAGGCCTAGGTCTAACAGCCAGGGTTCGTTCCTTTCTGCTCTGGTTAAACAGAATGCCTTTATTCGCTCCAATTCTTTTCAAAAACTCATGACAGGCTTATTTCACTGTAATAGAATGAGCCTAATGGTTAAGTTCCATGTACTTTTGTTCTTAAATCAACACTTAATAGCTTTAATGTGTATCATTTACCACCTCCTCCTTCTGTCATATACTTTAATACAAACGTTTTGGGCAGAAAACCTGGACAGGTGAGATATAGCCATAATCCCTCCCCAAGGCTGACTGTTTATGACCACCGAGGCAGGAAATCCCCCCCTATTTCACATCCTTGCTGTTGCCTAGGCATCATTCCAGAGAGATCCAGAGAGATCCAGAGAGATTGCCGCCTCCTGTCTCTCTTTCTCATTGTCTTGCCTTTCTGTCTCTCGTTTTTTCGTCTGTCCGTTGACCTTTTGCACTCATAAACAGACACGGCGACAGCGCATCACCTCTACACCCATCTCCATCTCCCTCCTGGCCCTTTGCAGGGTGTCAGAGGTGGCGTCTAGGCCCGTCTGTCTTTGAACGCGAGGTGGATTTTGACAAAAATCAAGCCGCAAAACATCCAGACGCATGTCCTGGCTCACAGTCACAGAGAATAAAGAATGAACCCGACCTACTCAGGGGAGCTTCATAAGGCAGTCGTTTCAAATCAGCTCTGACGTCCTTGGCGGGACCAGAGATGACCAGTGATCTTGGTGGGACCAGAGATGACCAGTGATCTTAAGTCACTGAATCAGGTCAATGTCCTGGCATTGAGGGGTTCAGCAATGCTTTCTGGGGAAATCTATGTGAGGAAATCTACATCAAGACCTTGTTCAACAGGGAGGCTCAGCACGAGCCACTGCCTCACTCCAATGAGGAAATTCAGCTTCTGTGAGAAGCTCATTATTGATAGTGTCCATAATGTCAAAGAGGTGTATATCAAAACGGTGAGGCCGAAGCAACGCCTAAAAAGGTTGTGGTGCAACTCCCAGCTATGTCTTACTCCTACGGGAAGTTCCTGAGAGAGGGTAAAATGGCAGCGGCAGGTTCCGAGAACTCTATGAGAACTCTCATGATGCATCTGTGGAGCAAAAAAAAAGGGTCAGGCAGGATGTACGGGTGCAATCAGGTCCTGCAAGCCGCAAAACATCCAGACGCATGTCCTGGCTCACAGTCGCTGAGAATAAAGAAAGAACCTGACCTACTCAAGGGAGCTTCATAAGGCAGTCGTTTCAAATCAACTCTGACGTCCTTGGTGGGATTTGTGAGTTTATGCGGCTGCTGTTTGGGAACCTTTGCGCACCAGTGTTCACTCCAATCGCCCTGTTTTTTTTTCAGGGCGCTTCAGCCAGGGCCCGAGTGCATGATTTCCAATGTGCTACAGTACGGTGGCTGTCACTCAGGATTTCTCATCCCGTTTGTCACAGTGTTTTTTTTTTATTTTACTTTGCTCTTTTTTCCTTTTTCGCAGCCGGCACATTATTCCGCCTCTCTGCATCTCCACGCCTCCATGTGCAGGCAGGGACCACTTGAGGTGATAAACACTATGACTGCTATTTCAGCCCATATCATGTGGATTACAGTTATTCCCTGGCTTTTGCAGGGGATGGAGGGGGAGAGGAGTGGAGGGGGCCTGAGCAACTTAATCGCATGGAAGACAGAGAGGCAAGCCTGCCACTTCATTTCGCCACTGTACCTGTTAAGAGAAGCTGTACAGATAGAAGGGGTACAGCTACTCAGGAGAGCAGGCAGCACTGTCGGCTCTCTGGCATATGCCTCCACATCGCCCTGCTGCTCAAGACTGAGCCAAGGAATTATGCACCAACTTGCTCCAGGGAAGACTGTAACGTCGGGATGGTCTCAGGGTAGGGCTTGCAGGACCTGATTGCACCCGTACATCCAGCCTGACACTTTTTTTCCCTCCAAAGATGCATCATGAGAGTTCTTGGAGAGATTGAGGAACCTGCTGCTGCCATTTTACCCTCTCTCAGGAACTTCCGGTACTGACTTTTTAGACGTTGCTTTGGCCTCACCGTTTTGATATACACCTCTTTGACATTATGGACACTATCAATAATGAGCTTCTCACCGAAGCTGAATTTCCTCATTGGAGTGAGGCAGTGGCTCGTGCCAAGCCTCCCTGTTGAACAAGGTCTTGATGTAGAGCAGATTTCCTCACATAGATTTCCCCAGAAAGCATTGCCGAACCCCTCAATGCCAGGACGTTGATCTGATTCTCTGATTCAGTGACTTGAGATCACTGGTCATCTCTGGTCCCACCAAGATCACTGGTCATCTCTGGTCCCGCCAAGGACGTCAGAGTTGATTTGAAACGACTGCCTTATGAAGCTCCCCTGAGTAGGTCGGGTTCATTCTTTATTCTCAGCGACTGTGAGCCAGGACATGCGTCTGGATGTTTTGCGGCTTGCAGGACCTGATTGCACCCGTACATCCAGCCTGATGCATCATGAGAGTTCTCGGAGAGATTGAGGAACCTGCCGCTGCCATTTTACCCATTTTACCCTTTTAGACGTTGCTTCGGCCTCACCGTTTTGATATACATCTCTTTGACATTATGGACACTATCAATAATGAGCTTCTCACCGAAGCTGAATTTCCTCATTGGAGTGAGGCAGTGGCTCGTGCCGAGCCTCCATGTTGAACAAGGTCTTGATGTAGAGCAGATTTCCTCACGTAGATTTCCCCAGAAAGCATTGCCGAATCCCTCAATGCCAGGACGTTGACCTGGACTGGTCATCTCTGACAGGTGTCTGACAGCAAGCAGCTCAAGAAAGGGTTGGATGATCCTGCTCCAACGGTCTTCGTGTTATATTCATTTGTCTTCTGGGTCTTCCGGGTCCACAAGACTGCCCCCCCCCCCCACACACAGTTTACTGCTCAACTCACTGCACGGTTAGCATGATCTCCTCAGCAGTTCCTTCCTGCCTTTTGTCTCAATTCATGGCTTGACAGTGAGGGTCTGTCCAACTCTGTGCCACTTGGCCATTTGTTGCACATCATCTGAATTTCGCTCCTTAGCATAGAGCCTAAAACGTGCCAGTCAGTCCAAATTTTACAGCCCACAGACTCTCTTGGCTCTGGCGTAGGCTGGAGGTCCAAGTGCCGTTCAGTTCCAATTTTCCTTTCAGCAGACTGTGAAATGTATTAAACTGATTGAGCTCATTTTCATGCGTTGATTCAGAAACTGTCTTTAGACCTTATTTAGTTAAGCACTGAATCGGAATTGGCTACATTAGTGCCGTCGGCCAATTCCTGACAAAATTTCAAATAAAGGCAGCCCTTTCATCAACTGCTTTTACTGATACAACTTAATTTGACTATTAGTCCTCTTTCTTGCTCGGCAAAGTGGAGAGATTAAGGGCTTTGTTCGTGATGATAGTGGGCAGTAAACTCTCCAGCGAATAATTACTTCCCTCAGTCATGCACAGAGATCAAACCCATGACCAAGAGATAGCCAAGCTGCCTCTTTTGTGCACTATGCCACCAAGGCGTCTAAAAAAAAATATGTGCTTCCTTCACCTATATCCCTCCAGAGGCAACTCGGCCTCTGGACACCACTGAACACATGAAACACCACTTTGCTGGAAATGCCGGCGTAGACAAGTGCGTCTCATAAACGGTCTCTTGTGTGCAATGCAGTTCCCGAGCCGTCCAGTCCTGCTGCATATCTAGCCAGGAGATGAGAGCGAGGGAGCCCCCCCACACACACACACACCCACCAGGCCAATTTAATGGCCCCCCTGATGCTGCACTACGCTGTGATCCGTCAGCCGGTCACTGGATTCTCCTGGTGACAGACAGACCAGCGTTCCACTCGAGCCGCTTCCTCGGCAGAGACTGAATTAAAGAGTCCCCTTTCGCAGACAGTCGTTCACCCACTCTCTCTCTCTCTTTCGCTCTCTTTCCCTCTCCCTCTGCCTCTCTCTCATCCTGCCTGTCCTCGCCACACTTCATGATCATGTCTTGTGCTGAGCTGGTGGAATGGGCTTACCCTTCTTCATTAAGTTGAGCACAAGGGGGCTAATCCTCGGCCGAGCGGTGGCGGATTTGTGCTTTCCGCAAAAGTCTGAGCTCATGACTCCAAATTTTAGATATCTCTCCGAAAGTTCCAGCACCGTCTAATCCTCACACTAGTTTGCCTCTCTCCTCTGGTGCAGGCGAGAGAAAAAGAGAGAAAGAGAGAGAGAGTGAAGGTGCAGGAGGGCTCACCACTATTGGCAGAACTAGAGCCGGAGCTCGTCCTTGGCCCAGCGAGGGGCTGACAGCGTGCATGGGCACATCACTGGGCTGAGCGCCATGCAAGAAGCTTTTATGTATGTATGTGTGTGTGTGTGTGTGTGTGTGGCGACGGGCACTGTAATACAAAAGTACATGGATAAGGGTGCCCTCACACATTATTTCCACACGTCCCTAAGCTAGCAGTGGGGGCCTGCATTTGTTGTTTGGAATTACAGGGGCGCTAGGCGCTTGGCGAGAAGGTTGCACGTTGTAGCGCAGTGTGTTGTGGTGGCATCCCGTCGGCAATAAGACACAGGGTCAGGCCAGGTTTCAGACATAACAAATCCATTACTTCAGGAGTCCAGTGACCTTTGCGGGCATGGATTTATCATGTTACAAATCCTCCCTCCGTTCCCTGCCAATGAGAATGAGACTCGTGGTTAGCCAGCTGCCATTGTCCATGTCCCTTGCCCCTTGAATGATCTTTTATCCAATAGCAAATTCAAGATTTGAATGTTGTCGCAAAAAGCAGCTTTACAGCGATCCGGGTACGAGGTGAGATGAGGCCCCAGAGCAGGACAGCGGGCAGCAAGAAGTGGACAGTAGTTTTTGCATCTTTGCATCTCACATGTGTCACATTTCATTCGACGTGATCTATGGCTGCTGATTTTGGACGTTTACTGGAACGTGGAACTCTCTTATCCCACTGGGTCCAATGGAAGCTCCAGTGGCTCTTTGGCAGACCCCCTAGTGGCTGTTTCACAGACGGTGCGGAAATCAGCTCAGATATTTTCATAGAGTAGATTCATGCTCAGTATCAGTGGGTCTCCGCCTTCTCAGCACATTTAAACAAGGCTTAGCAAGTGGATGCAGGCAACCAAGGTTGATGCCCATTGCTATGCCATAGAGGGAAACTCCTCAATATTTCATCATCAAATTAGGCAGTTAGAGTTACAGACACTGGACACCGGATTTTTTAACCACTTGGGGGCGCTGACGCCAGGTTCGGAACAGTAACATTCAAATGAATCGGATTTAACACACATGGCTGGTGGATTGGCTATGCTAGCCGACCCCCTAGACATCCTGTGATGAACCGTCATGGACTGGCACTCCATGGGAAATTCCTGCCTTGCTCATGCACTGAGGCTCATAAACGGCAGGCACTGCAACCTTGACCAGAGAGAAGATGAGAATGGATGAAGGAGTGAAGGTGCACTAGAGTTGCTGCCGAACTTCAAAACTATTGCTCTGCAGAGAGAGAGAGAGAGAGAGAGAGAGAGAGAGAGAAACATGATTTGCAATGTCGATGTTAAGGAATTCAGGAATCCAAATTGCGTGTAAGCTCAGCTAATGGATTGAGAAGGCGCAGTCGCTTGGCTAGCCGGCTCGTGCGGAGCACCAGGGCTGCTGTGGAAGAGTGAGACTTCATATTCATCACAGTGTGTGGCCTTTTCTCATTCTCTGTGGAAAGTAGAGTGTCATATTCAATCAACGGTATAAGCCGCGAAGAAATTGGTGCACGGAAACCATTTAGAACCACTTTGTGTTGGATTTTCTGGACTGGGAGTGTGTGCTGCGTGGAGTAAGGCCTTCCATGGCTCATATTTCTTGTTCGGTTGTCTTCTCGTTTGGTTGTTTGTGGATAGTAAAAGGTGTTGAGTGCTTTTAGTAGTTTTTAAAGTGGGTTACTGAAGCCAGGGCCTCTGCCTGGAGCCCAACGGTAAGAGTTCCTGGCTGGGATGCAGCGGCCAAATGCTCTCTTGACCTTAAACCCTTCTCCTCCACCCCTTCCCCATAAAGCACAGCCAGTCTAATGGAATCCAAGGTGACAAGTTCATATCCTCTTCTGGAGAGCCCACTCCGCTGACCTAGTTTCCCTGCGGCGGTGCTCCAGAAATGCATGTGCACACACACACATACACACACACACATACACACACATGCAGTTGCACACAGGAGCACAACTCTCTCTCTCTCCTTTGTGGGCATTAACCCCACTTTGGCAAGTGAAGGAGAAAATGTGTGCCTACCCCATTTCAACCCACCCCTCCTCTTCTTCCTCTTCCTCACCATCGCATCCCTGAGTCCCCCTGCCATCCCTCCCACCCTCCCTCCCTTCCAACACTCCAGCGCCGGGCAGGGTGCCAGAGGAGGAGGCTGGTATGCGCTAGCGGTGATCCTCTATGCCAGCTACCCCGTTGGCAGTGGAATAGCTAATGAAGCGCAACGACCTGGAATCGGGAATGTTAGACTAACACTGATGAAAAATTCAGTGGGTGATCCTGATAAAACCGCTCATCTTTTTTTGATGCCTCATCTATTTAAAAGAAAAAACAAGCGTGATGAGAATTCGATGCAGGCCTACTGAAAGGCATGAGTCGTTATGCAAGTGCAAGTCCTTATGCAGATGATATAGGCCTATTTAGAGTCTATTTAGATAGCGTTTAATGACAGACGGGTGAGCTAGAGGCACCAGAACCAATCCAAGTGACGTAATTGCTTCGCTTTCGAGGGCCGTGGCATGAGAATCCCATGTCATCCTGCTTTGCCATCAGCAGACGGAGTCTGAGGGAGCACAATTGGCCGTACTCTACCCATCTTCATTTTATGTAAAAAAATAGGATTTGTCCTATTTCTTATTATCAGTTTGATTTACCACCTTGTTACATTAACTTGTTTATATATATATATATATGTACCACCCCATCACATACCACCCCGTAACCTCATTTTACATTGAATTTGGCTCCCATGTCTAAATAAAAATGACAATATTCGACAAAATGAATAAATAAATGAATGTCTGAAATATGTGAAGTAATAAAGTCATTGCTTTGTAAGAGTCAATGACTGGAGTCTATGCTGGTGGGGTTGTTGTGGCTTGGTTGGGGGGGGTTGGGGGGGTAAATGGCATGACATGCAGGCAGCTCCTTGATGGTGGAGTTGGTCTGGAGGGCAGCAACAGCAGGGACACTTAGTCACCATTGATCTTACACCAGCATCAACCCACACAGGAGGGCGACTCAGCTCGGCATGTATGTATGTGGCGTCCAGACACTGGAACAGGAAGCAACATTGCTGCACACACACACACACACGCACACATGTTCCACAAGGGCACCAGCAGCAGCAGCAGCTCTGCTTTGGATGTCACGCTGGGAAGAACTGCCTTCAGCTGCTGAGAAAAGGCGAATGTGGAGAATGCACAACCTCCATGCTCTGACGCCCCCTCGCCCAGCCTTATCTGCTGAATAGGAGAGGGAGCCTACGTCTTTATACTGCGGCTATGTAGACCCTGACATTCTTCACACACACATATACACACTCGCAGTGCTCGCAGAGAGAGAGAGAGCGAGAGAGAGAGAGCGAGAGAGAGAGAGAGAGAATGTGGCCATGTGTGCACTGGATGTTTTCTCGCAGCATGTGTGGGTGGGTGTGTGTGGGAGTGTGGGTCTGTGCCCAGAATGCCGCTCTGTCCCGCGTGCATCTTCGCCTTCGCTAGGCATCTCGGGCTTGGGGGGCTGGAAGTTCAAGGTAGGACAGTGGATCTGGTACATGTGTGTTCCTGGATATCCTTCCTCCAACACACTCACACACTCTCTCCTACACCCCAAGGGCTTGGTTGGAAATGTGGGTAAGATGTGTGTGTGTGTGTGTGCATTCCAGGCTGAGCGGGCTGAGGAGGGGGATGAGTGGGCCAAGAAGCCATCACAGCTTCCTGGCCTACCTTCCAACAGAGGCAAACAGGCCGTTGTGTTCAGCTGCACAACACAAAGGGCCGCTCGTTATTGGTGTGCATTTTCCACCAAATCAGTGCCGCATGTTGAGAACCAGCCTACCACCTTGGCAAGCCTTGCCAGTGCTTGGAACAGCACCAGTCCGAGAATCTTCTGTCAAGAAAGCCAGTTATGGATTTCTGCTTTTCAGTTTTAGAGGATGAGACGTGGTTTTGGACGTAATCGTGGTAGGCCGGAAAAACTGTGATTTGGGCTGCGGTTGCGTAACTCATCCATCTTCTTGTCCAGTTCAACTTCCTGGTCAGCGTCGTGGTGGGTCTGGAGCCTGCATGGAATCATTGGGGCCAAGGTTGGAATACCCCCCGGAAAAAACGCTAGCTTATCGCATGGTACGGTACCACACACATGCACACACCCAATCAATCCCACACTCATTGTGGGCCTAGGAGCAATCTTACATGGCCAATTCACCCACCATGAGACCATAATACCACCAGAGAACATAGACATAAATGGAAGAAGAAATGATATTTTGGGAGAAAAATCACATCAGAATCAGAATCAGAATCTCTTTATTTCACCAAGTATGTTGCACATACAAGGAATTTGTCTTGGTGAGAGCAACACGTATGACAATTAACAAAAAACACAGAACACAGTCTTAAACTAAAGGAAAAATGACACTAAACAATAATAGGGTAGGGGATAAATTAAAAAAGTAAGAAGTACTAAAGGTAATAAAGAACTGATATTTACAGAAAGCCCGTAACCATAACCATACCACCCGTAACCTCATTTTACATTGAATTTGGCTCCCATGTCTGAATAAAAATGACAATATTCGACAAAATAAATGACTAAATGAATGTCTGTTCTTCCTGGTCAGGGTCGTGGTGGGTCTGGAGCCTGCATGGAATCATTGGGCCCAAGGTTGGAATACCCCCTGGAAAAAACAGCCAGCTTATTGCATGGTACGGTACCACACACATACACACACACAATCAATCCCACACTCATTGTGGGCCTAGGAGCAATCTTGCATGGCCAATTCACCCACCATAAGACCATAATACCACCGGAGAACATGGAGGAACCCGGTGCAAACATCACACCAAACTAGAGTGAGGATACATGCCACAACCACAGACCATTGGAGCTACTGTATGTGACACATAGACTAAAAGGGACCACCCTCAATTGGGTGCGGAACTTTATTAAGTGACTTAGATGAATTAATGGACGAATGGTTCTTCTCTCTATAATATAACATATCTAGAACTTTGGTTCTAGAGGTTTTTGCAGTTTTAGTACTTGATGATCAACCATAGCTGGCAGTATTACACAGGCTCAGACAGACCCGGCCTTCCTCGAAACCCTTCCTGATTTCCCAGAGCTGTACCCCAGTGATCCCACCACTTCCCACCAGTGTTGTACTTCTGGAGATCAGTGGCCACATTGATCTCCAGAAGTACAACACTGGTGGACATCAATTCTGCGAGACATTGCTCTTTCCAACCAGTCTGGACTCTGACATCCTCTAGACAATTGTGGCTTATTCAGACAAGAGAAGGTAGTCATGGCGATCTTTTGGTGGGCTCCCTCATTAGTTTCCTTGCATGGTCACTGAGTTTGTGAGGATGGCCTGCTCTCAAGGCAGATTTACATACATACCATATTCCTTCAATTTCTTAATGATGGATTTAACCGAACTCCAGGGGATGTTCAGTTTTTGTATCCATCCTCTTACTTATTCTCTTCAATAAGCTTTTCTAGGAGCTGTGTGGAGTGTTTTCTGGTCTTCATAGTGTATTTTTGTAGCCAGGGATCCTGCTTAACCAGGTCAAAATAGGTCAGAAAAATGGTATTACCATTAATAAAAGCAATAAAAGTGGACAGTCCATCAGCATGCAATACATTGTACTGCCCCTTAATCCTAGAGATGTTCACTAGGTTTCCCTGATTGCATATGACTGATGAGCAAACACCCCACATGGGCCACAACATGCACGGCAATGCTCTAGAGATGTCTCGAGTGATAAGACTATACCCAGGTATAAGCTCAAGCCTCGGATTATGACCGCAATGTTGATTTACATGTTAGCAGCAGTCCTGCACTCTGGTATACTCCTTTACGAATGCAGGGAGCATGCGTCAGGAGACCTGCATGCACACAGCAGCCTACAGAAAGAGGTCGGTGATCATTATGCACCAGCAGTCTGCATCCTCTGCACCACAACCTTCTCACTTTGGATTCTCGAGACCTTCTTTATATCCTAGACACAAACCCCTGCTTCCATCTGCCCACTCCATGCTAGCAGACACACACTCTCTCTCCTACGCATGCACATATGCACTTGGAATCTCACATATTGCTGTTTTGGGTGGTTGCTATGGTGTCGCTATGTAGTGTCCACATGGTATCCCATGTGATTGTGGGTATCCCATGTGATTGTGGGTGTTTATGGGTTGTTGCTATGTGATTCATATGAGATTGCTAAGTGGTGACTGAGCAGGTGTTAATAGGTGGTTGCTGTGGTGTTGCTATACTATCTCGGACTATGGAGTTGTGTTCTGGTTTCTGGGTTGTTGCTAGGGTATCAAAGGGGGTTGCTACAGTGTTGCTAAGTGGTATCCACATGGTGTCCCATGTGATTGCCAAAGTGTTTATGGGTTGTTGCAATGTGATTCATATGAGATTGCTAAGTGATTGCTACAGTGTGTCTTCGTGTTGATAGGTGGTTGCTGTGGTGTTGATATACTACCTCAGACTATGGAGTTGTGTTCTGGTTTCTGGGTTGCTGCTAGGGTATCAAAGTGGGTTGCTATGGTGTTTCTAAGTGGTGTCCACATAGTGTCCCATGTGATTGCTAAAGTGTTTATGGGTTGTTGCTATGTGATTCATATGAGAAGTGGTTGCTACAGTGTGCTTTGGTGTTGATAGGTGGTTGCTGTGGTGTTGCTATAGTATCTCAGACTATGGAGTTGCATTCTGGTTTCTGGGTTGTTGCTAGGGTATCAAAGGGGGTTGCTATGATGTTGCTAAGTGGTGCACTCCATTTATTATTATGGGAGAAAAATCTGTTGCTATGTAGAAACCGTATGTCCAGTCACAAAGCTGGATACAAGCCTGAATCTCACTCGCATTCATACCGAACAATCTGAGGTTGGGAAAAACCTTTTGGTAAAGTTTGGCAAAACTTTACCAAAAGTTACCGTAGTAACGCATTATGCAAGCCTGGCTTTCTTTGCTTAAGCTTCCAGACAAGGTCAGTTCACACCTTTAGCAAGCAGAACCAGGAAGCAGGTGGAGTTTACCTGAATATTAGTCACCATGCACACACCCTACCCCCCCCCCCCCCACACACACACACACTTACACCTACACCACAGGTCTTACTTGGTGTAAAGTTTTGTCAGGTACTGCAGCATAGCTCAAGTCACACACGCCACCCCCCCCCCCTTCCAGTTTGGCATCAACAACAACACCAAAAAAAATGCCCACCTGATCTCATAACACAGATACCGTGATGTTGCCATGGCGTGGCGCCTGCTGTTGCTATGGTGGACCTCGAAAAAAATATCCCCCTAAGCAAACAAGAAGCGGCATCCGGTGTTCCTGCAAATCCATGTCATCAGCTGCCACCCATGTGTGTGCGGCACATCAGGCGGCGCGGATTAGACTCCGCAAACGTGGGATATTGTGTGACAAATTTAGAACGGTCACTCAAAAGGTTGCTCGTCGCCCATAGCTGAATTCCCTTCTCGTTTTTGGGAGGCAGGGGGTGCGCATGTGGGCATGTGGGGGTGTGTATGGGAGGAGAGGGGGGTGTTGTCAGCGTTCAGTGCATCTGCTGCCACTTTCACACCTTCAATTTGGGAGTCTGTTGACAAAAGTGACACCTACTCCCCCTCCTTTGTCTTGACATGTGCAGCGCTCGCGTCTGCAGTCAGCGCAAGAGGAGAACAGGCGACGCTGTTTGTTTTAAAAGTTCTACACGAGTTACGCTACATATTACATGAAGGTGCCTCCCAAATGTTTGATCAGGCAAACAAATGCATTGTATCGTCGGGGTAATGATGTCCCTGTGCGTCTTCCCCACCTGTTTCATTAATAAGGCATGCAGAGAGCAGGAAGGGAAGGATGTCGACCAGGCTGCAGCGAGCTGAGCTGGAGATCCACAGGAACGAAAGGAAAAAAAAAGAAGAAGAAGGAGAAGAAGAAGCAGGAATGCGGGCGCCACGCTCACTAACGATGCAGTCAACAGCGGCAGGCGCTTTGAAGCGTCTCCCAGTAGTGTGTGGTAGTAAACTGGAGAAGCACTCTGTCACTGTCAAGTGCCAAATTTGCAGGGAAGGCTGACTTTCTGTATCTGAAAGGAATTGAAAAGAGATGGAGAGAAAATATAATAATAATTGAAAGCCCTCTGTGGCACCCAAACCGATTTCCCTCCTTTTGTTTTGACTGGTTGGGGAGAGCTCTGGGTAAACCACATGTGAATTATTGTTGCTTGCTGTTTTCATTCTCGTAACACAATGTGATGCGTTGCTGCTCTTCTTGCCGGTGTTTGTCTGCTTTCTAAACGGCTGGACCTCCCTGATGTTTACCCGCCAGTTACATGCATGTCTCACAGCTTTACCACATCTGTCTGAATTACCGCTGAGCTCATCACATGATCTGTACCCTTCTGATAACAAAGCAATTGCAATTCCTGGACAGGGATTGAGCCCAGGCCTATGTTTGTCTTGCAATGAAGAATCACATTGCAAAACCCGGTGGAGTCCAGGACTATGCTTAAGGGATTAATCCATGTCCTTTCAGTGGAAAATATTAAGTCAAAATGATGTGTTGTCCAGGATTGAGCTTAATCTCTGTTTGGGAAACTATGGGCCTATGGGTCTGTTTCCTGGACAGGGATAGTCCAGGACTAGGCTTCTTCATAACCTTGTCATTTGGTTTCTTGATAGGGATTAATCCTCGTCCAGATATATCATTTCCTTTCAGTGGAAAATATCAATTCAAAATTTTGTCCAGGATTGGGCTTAATCTGTTTGGGAAACTATGGCTCTATGGGTGTGTTTCCTGGACAGGGATTAAGCCTAGAGGTGGACTCTGTTTTCAAGTCTAAGGACTATTTCTAGTTCAAGTCCTGTCTGGGAAACTTGTCCTCCGCATCCATTAGCAGCCCCGAACTAGTCCTGGACTATGTTTTCCTTTCAATTGAGAATCTCGATTCAAAACTGTGTGCAGTCCTGGACTAGTCTTTAAAACATGTCCCTGGAATCCACTTGAGAATTCGGTCCACTGGAGAATTTCCTTAACTATGCCAACCCACCCTCTTGAGGAGAAGATGGAAAACTCTGATCTGTGCAGAAGAGCTCCACCAGCAATCGACTGTGCACAAGCCTCCACCGAATTGCATTCGTAATGCCCCTGATCGCTGAGTACATATTTGGAGTGGGAAACAGCCTTTAGAGTGTGATAGCGCATGCAGGAGGAGCTGCAGACAGATGGTGTGTGAATGGGGGTCAGCGGCATTCGTGGGAAAAGATGCTCTGTCGGAGATGGTGCACGGTCACCTCTGCTGCTGATAAAAACCACAGGGCGGTGTACGGACAGCACCGAACATCTGGCCCGGGGCCGAACCTGCAGCAGTCCGAGAAACTCTTAAGTTCATAAAAGCACAGCAGAGCAGACCAGACCGGCCGAGTTTAGGATGCGTGTTTACACGGGCTTGGAAGGCGCAGCCACTCCAGAAGACACACCAGAAGATCGGGAAAGATAAGATGGCAAGAATTTGCAGTTCCACGCTCCCATCTGCCATCCTTGGCAGCCAGAGTCCGTTTTAAAGCCACCGCGTGGAGAGTAGAGTGGATATTGCAGCCAGTTAAAACTTGATGGAGCAGCATTAAGGCAGAGACACCGGCCTAGGACCATAGATGCCAATACGCTCGTAGCATAAAAAACAACAGGGCTATAGGGTCAAGGAGGGTTTAAGCTGCATGTATTCCTTCAGGATGCCAAGCTGTTGCATCTGTTATGCAATGAGAATTGTACAGAATCTTACAGTTCGAGCTCTGAACTCATTTCGAATGAACTGGTGATGGCAAAAGGCAACATTTTTAATGATCAAGCTGCTTCTCAATTGGTCCCTCACCAGAAATGCATGGTAGGAACTCCCCACCCCCCCCCCTCAGTGGCATACTGTGCACAGTGTGGTTGTAAGTTGTAATCAGAGTGAAAGCAAGAGAGAGAGAGAGTGGCAACTGGGACACAGCACACTCCATGTGAAAAACAACACGCCCGCCATTGACAAGAGGCTCCCTTGATTTGTGTATTCTGATGGGTCCTCAAAGTTTTAGGAGACAAGTTTCTCTCCTTAATGACTGCTTTGTTTCGAAGCTCTGCCAGAGAGCATCAAAGGGATGCAGAGCGGGAAGACGGGAGGGAAAACATCTTCATCGGGGAGAGAACAAAACAGAAGTTGGGGGGGGTGCAGGGGGACACACACATCAGCAGTCGGTTCTTCTTCTTGCATTGCAGAGATGGATGTCTGGAACGGTTCGTTCCTTCATGTTTGTCAAAAGAATGATTTGGGGGGGGTGAAGGAGAAGTTGGTGACCCCTGTCATTCTCCAGTGCGGCTTTCACCTTTCACCTCGGTCTCTAACGCAAGATCTAAGGCGGTAGAATGGCACATCTGAGGGTAGCTGCGGCGTTTGAAGTTTGACACTTCGCTTCGCTTTTTCTCCACCGGCTTCTTGAGCTTGAGGTGCACCGTCTTGCAAAATGTTACATTTGAATGTTTCCCATGCCTTTACACACCTGATCCCGCTCAGGACCGGCCTGTGAATTAATTGGCTTAATTGGATCAGTAAGAAAAGCTGAGACCATGAAAGTAAGTCAAGAAGAACTCTCCCCAGGTTTTTATGATCGGCATCTATCCATGGCAGCTTTTGTGCTCCTGTAAAGCCAGCGTACTTCACATACACTTCTTGCCGGTGTTTGTCTGCTTTCTAAACGGCTGGACCTCCCTGATGTTTACCCGCCAGTTACATGCATGTCTCACAGCTTTACTACATCTGTCTGAATTACTGCTGAGCTCATCACATGATTTGTACCCTTCTGATAACAAAGCAATTGCAATTCCTGGACAGGGATTGAGCCCAGGCCTATGTTTGTCTTGCAATGAAGAATCACCTTGCAAAACTCCAGGTGGAGTCCAGGACTAGGCTTAAGGGATTAATCCTCGTCCAGGTCAGGTCTGCTGGCTCTCTTGATCATATTGTGATGAAGAGGTCATAAGCTGTGACCTCAGCAAGGACAGGTTCACATCAGAATCAATGCTAACCACCTGCGCTGCACAGCAGGCAAATGGCACTCAGGCTCAAAGCACCATCAGCACCGCCAGCACCGTCTGCACCAACAGCACCAACAAACCTGAGCGCTCCTCTCAATATGAGCGCACTAGTTCTTAAAACACACAGTGCTGCATTATTTATAAGCCTGGAGAGAGGTGTTTTCAGATCTAATTTCTCACTCCTTATGTGTGCTGATTGTCTACCCTAATTCGTGTTTGTTTAGTCAGGTAGATGCAAATGCGCCGCTCATTTGCATGGTGGATGGGGAAGGGGTGCGGGGGTGGCTGGTTTTGACACAAGTTAAAGCTAATGCTTCCTACCTGCTGGAGACCTTTGAATGAAGTGTGTGCCTTGCAATTGTTCTCATTTTAGCTATTTTTAAAGGCTTACATTCAAATATTAACTACATGCAGCAGCGGCATGGAAAACAGATGGTTTCTTGCAGATATGTGGGAGGGCTTGTAGAGCGCATGTTTATTACAGGAGCTATATTTTTGTTCATGCTGAGGAGCAGTGTAGCATATTCCAAAGATTCTCTAAAGCACTTTGTTTTGTTTAGCGTGAAATACCTTACTCCTACACCAGTGGTCACCAGCCCAGCTCGTTGCTCAAGATTGAGCCTTCTCAAGTTCACAAGTCAGCTGTGGTGCCCATTGGGCGAGTTTTTTAGAGGACATTTAAGACCTAGATCAGTGTTCCTAGTCCTGGAGGACCCCCCTGCCCTGCACATTTTCATGGTTACCCGCTCCACACAATGGCTTCAAGGGCTGTTAATTAGCTGATTTGATGGATCAGGTGTGTTGAGAGCAGGGTAAACTCTAAAATATGCAGGGCAGGAGGTCCTCCAGGACAAGGGTTGGGAACTAGGTGACCTGGTTGAAGTTCTTTTGGAGTTTTTTTGAGTTTTGGGCTCTGACTGAACCTCTCAAAAAGATGCATGTCCCAAGGGAATGTTGGTGACCACTGGCATAAACTGGTCAAGTTCTACAAGTTGACCTTTTTCTCCCATTATACAACTAATAGAAAGCTCTGAGGTATACCCCCACCTCTTGATGTTTGGTCCAGCTGCTCTGGCCATGGGTTTGAATGAAGTTGTGCAATCGATAAGAGACAGCGGTGAAGGCCGGAGGGCATGCATTTGTAAGTGAAGGTGGGTGAGGGGGGTTCAAATGCTGCTCAGTTAGATTGGAAGCGACCCCTCATGCGAGAGATGGAGGTGCTGTGCACACTTCCTCCAAAAGTGTGAAGAGGAAGGTGGGGGGGGTATGGGCAGAAACTCGCTCAGGGGCTCAGCTCCAGTTCTGTCTCAGAGGTCAGCATCATGGGAAGAGAGACGAGTGATGAGAGGGGTGTTGCAGGTGAAGAGACAATAGCTGGACCAAGTGTCAAGAAGTAATAAGGGGAGTTGGGTCAATATATGTCCAATATACTGTATGTGTGGACAGCTACTTTAAGTTGCACCCACTGCTGACACAGATGTGCAAATGCACACACACAGCTTGTCTCGTCCTTGTCTAGAGAAATATAGCCAATAGAAAAGGACTCTCGTGCAAATAAACATGAACCTAATGGCGCCATGCTGCCTAAAGCCAGGCATGGGCTAGTAGAGGGGTACAAAGCCCCCCAGTAGCATTGAGCTGTGAAGCAGTGGAGGAACTGTGTTCTCTGGAATGATGGATGGACGAAGCTCCATTCAAAACTTTTGGTATGAGTTGGGGAGTTGGGGATGATGAGGTGGGGTGGTGATAATCATCATCCAACATCCCGACCCCACTAACAATGCTCTTGTTGCTGAATGCAATCAAATCCTCACAGCAATGCTCCTCCAAAATCTAGTAGAAAGTATTCTTCTTTACTGGACAGTAGAGACAGTTACTCCAACAAAAGCAGGATCAACTCTTTTAATACCCAGAAGAAACAATGAATGAGTAGGTGTCCCAATACTTTTATTTAGTCAACATAAAGCTTTTGTGAGGAATTCACTGATGTGGGAATTCTTGGCTAATGGCAGTTTTGGGAATTGGAGCGTTACAAATGCAGTAAAACAGCAGGACAATCAAAATTGCTTTGATATGTGTGTACGTAGATCCATTTCAGAGGCCAAAGGAACTTGTTGGCAGTCAGGAAAGACAGCTAGCTAGGCTGAGAAGGTAGAGAAGGGAGAAGTGCTAGCCAATGGCAACACTATACAATTATATTTGGTATAATTACAGAAATAATAATTACAAAAATATGTATGTTTTCATTTGTTAGGGCTAAGATAGGTTAGTCTAGGAAGTTAAGGTATGCTATGTGTCTGAGGGCCATCTCAGTGATGAAAACTAGCCAACAATTATTAATTTTTCATTAGTGCATTCACTTCAAGTCACATATTTAAGATTTATGCATCAAAGAAAATGCTCAATAAATGGATTCTATGGCACATTTACCCACTTTAGACATAGTGACAGTATATAGTGTTTAATGTGGGCCCGCTTTAGGTGTATTGACTGATTTGCATATGTCGGTAAAGCGAACTTCCCTGCATTTTGGCTTCAGAGAGAAAGCACCAGAGCAGGAGTTGAGGGGCAACAAATCTCTTCAGCCATTTTATGAGACGCGTACCTCACTGTGCCGATATCATTTGCTCTTGAGCTACATTCTATATCTGTTTTACTGGATTCGCCCCCATTTTCCCTTCACCTGGTCTTGTGAGTTACGACCCCGGCCTTGATTACAGCCCACATGACGGCATAAATGGAGCTGCCAGTCAGTGCAGAGTGGAGAGTCACACAGTCCAAAGGGGAGCACTGCACCACGCAAGCACACACCCTTCACCCCCTTTGCTAATAAATCTTCTTTTTACGAGCTGAACTTGATGAAACCATTTCCCTTGACACCTTGTTTTTGCTGCATCCGTTGTTGGTTTATTTCTCCTCAGCTGAGTGGTTTTATGGGCCGGTTCGGGCGCTGCTCGCTGATGGAGAGGCGAAGGGCTTCCGATAGCGTGGCTCTCACTGGCTGCCTGGATACCATGCTGCCTTGCCTTTGATCTACTTGCTGAAGCTGTCACTTCTCTCTCCCTATCTCTCTCGCTCTCTTTTTCTCTCTCGCTGTCTCACTCTTTCTCACTTTCTCACTGGCTTTCAGAACCATCCTTTCCCTACTCATGTTTCTTCACCATTCCAGAGCCTGGGGGGGTTTGGGGGTGAGGGTTGGGAGGCAAAGAAAGAACCAAATGAGAGAACCTTGCGATTCTGAGGCAACGAATTGAGTTTCGAGAGATTTGACAGAGACAGATGTAGGGAGGCGCGAAAGGAAGAAGTGGGTAAAAATGAGAGCGGGATGAAAGAGGAGCAGTGACTTCGGCGTGTGGACAGTGCTCTCTGGAAGGAGACACAATGGGGGGACATGTTTCCACATAGATTAAAATAGCTAGGACACATACACACAGAGAGAAAGACAGAGAGAGAGAGCGGTGGGGGAAGAGAGAGAGAGAGAGCGAGCGAGCGAGCGAGCAAATGGTAGAGGGGGTGGGGAGTGAGTATTATGGCAGCTCTTGAAGATGAGGTGGGAGAAAGTGTATATCCTGCTGTGAATAGAACCAGAGTGAAGGGGAGCAGATTTTAATTTGCCAGCAGCCCTCTCTGACATTGACCCAGGGATGTAAAATAATGGTGTGTATGACTCCATGCTGCCTGTAATCTGGACTGTAGAGTATGTCTGTGTGTGTGTGTGTGAGAGAGAGAGAGAGAGAGAGAGAGAGAAAGAGAGAGAGCGAGAGACAGTAGGAGAGAGTAGGAGAGGTTTCAGTTGCAAAAGGAGGGGAGCTATTGCCTAAAGCCCAGACCCCAATGTCATATGATCTGGCCTGTATTCCCTCTATTCATCATCCACCTCTCTTTTTCTCCTCCTTTTACACCAGTATAAAGGGAATTGGTGGCCCAGGGCTAGAGGAAGGTTGGTGAGAAAAGTAGGCCCACTCAACCAGCCACCGGTTTCTCAATCTGATGATTGAATTCGGCTGAAAAAAAGGCTCTGGGATTTACATTTACATTTATGGCATTTAGCAGACGCTCTTCTCCAGAGTGACTTACAAAAGTGCTTTGCTATTTACTCAAGAAAAACTTCAGCTAGTTTGAATAGACTAATAATTTAAAGATGCTCTAATCTTAGACTCTACTAAACACAAGACAATATGGAGACCATAATACTCTTCTCTTAACCTGAGTACTGTCGGAAGAGGAGGGTCTTCAGTCTGGGTTTGAAGACAGCGAGCGTTGGACTCTGCTGTTCGGACACCCAGGGGAAGTTCGTTTCACCACTTCGGTGCAGGAAAGAAAAAAGTCTGGAAGCTCGTCTTCCATGGTGACCTCCAGAAGAAGTTTGGGTTGGATTGGATCACAACTCTGGACCTTCTAAGATACTATTTGCCATAGAGGATCCACTCTTGGTTCCTTGAAGAATCTTTCTGATGAAGGGTTCACACAATATAAAGGTTCTCTACTCTTCACAGGGGAGTTCTACCAAATTTTACTGTATACGCATGTAAACAAAGCCATTCACAGTTGTTTGGGGTGAGATGCTCTGTTCTAGAGATCAGATTCGTTCTCTGTGGTGGGGAATTGGACCAGATGTCTCATATATCATGTTTCTTTTGGCTCATATCAAAGCTTATATTGACTCAGAAATAATTAATAAGACCTCATGGCTATATGTCAGGGACCCCTGGGGGTTCCTGGACCTCATTCTATTTTTTCAACATAGTCCCAGGGGAAAACATACACTATATATTCAAAACTATTGGGACATCTGCTCATGCATTGTTTCTTTCAAAATCAAGGATATTAAAAAGAGTAGCTGTCTTTTCTGTGCAGGGAAGAAGGCTTTCTACTACAATTTTGGAGGACAGCATTACTGTGAGAATTTGATTGCATTCAGCAACAAGAGCATTAGTGGGTTCAGGATGTTCGGGGATCACCAGCCCACCTCACCCCCAACTCCCCAACCCATCTCAATCCCAAATATCCATCAACCCAGAGACCTCAGCTCCACTGCTTCACAGCTCCTCAATGCTGGGGGGATTTCTACCCCTCTAGCCCACGCCTGGCATTAGGCAGCATGGAGCCAATAGGTTCATGATGTTTATCTGCTCCAGAGAGTCCTATTCTATTGAAAATACTTTTGTACAGGGGTGTCCACAAATATTTGGACATATAATGTATTCTTCTTCCGACTGCCACTATTTTATCATCATCAACATTCCATAAAAGCTCAGAAGACACATGTAGGGCCGCTGGTAGTTTAGATCATAAAGTCATGTGTAGTCATGGTGACCACCACTGTAAAAATATCGATAATTGCACACTCTGAATTTTTAATGAATATTTTCCTAGAAATTTACACCACAGAACCAGGTAGTATAGATAGTGTATATTATTCCTATAAGTGCAGGACAGGAGCCAATTGGAACTAGTCGTCTCATTTAATCTGAATAAGCTGTAGATCATAAGTACATTCCCATTTATTGTTAATCATGTCCAACACTGAGCCAATCCAACCATGAAATATGTATCATGCATATGAAGTCTTACCATGCACACATACCAAACATAATGTAATATAATCTGAAAGTCAAGGACTGTGGCCTTGATAGTCCCTCAGAGAGTATGCTTCAACCCATGTCCATATATCCACATTTACTCAACCTTTTTACTGTCAGACGAAAGCAATCTAATCCATAAATCATGACCAATCAAATCAAACTACCGTGCCATGGGATTATGTTACCGTAAAAGTAAAGTGTGCCGTTTTTAATTTGGGTGTCGCTCTACATGCCCTTCAAATGTAGAAGATTCACTTATTGGGTCCTTTTTGAGGTTTCCCGATTTTTTTTTTACTGGTTTCCACTTTACAGACCAGTTGTAATGGTGATTCATTAATGTCTAATCATTGATCATGTAACCAATAAATTATACAGGATGTGGGCAAGTCATTAGTCAACGGTGGATCAGAGTACGGCTTGTTGGCATCTGTGGATCAATAGTGCTGGATGTTCTGCGGTAATTTTTTGCATGAAGTCACTCTCTCTCATGTCTCATACATTACGCTGGATTTGAATGTTCTAATGACGTCAGTGTGAAAAACGAAAGTGTTTGATGGAAGTGATAGATCATTTAATTTCTTAATTCTCAATTCTTCACAAATCTCAATTTTTGCTGTGTTTCACTTTTTTGACAATGTGAATTTCATGATAAATGGACCAATACAAATGATACAAATACATGATTATTTATTGTTAAATAAACAATTTTACAGATACAAGATTTTTGCATTGCAGCATGTATATATGCTTATATGCAGCTCTAAAGGGGGGGGGGGTGCTTTCTTAAAGTAGTCTTTTAAAGTAATCCAGAAACCTTCCTCCAGAAAGTCCAGATTTTTGTTTCAACCCAAGTTAAAACAAGCTAGGGATGAAGGTAATTTTGTGGACTGTCTGGGGGTCCTTGAGTTCAGAGCCTTTATTTAAACTGAGTTCAGTCCTTACACTAAGAGACTGGTGGCTGATAGTGACATTTATTGGCTTAAATGTGTGCAAACGTAATAATAGAAATAGACATAATAGAAATAATACAAAAATACAAAATGAAGTATTTATCTGCTGTAGAAGACCAGCAATGCCAGGGTAAGTTTGCGTAAGCCCTGCTGTACTTTCAAATGCAGGTTCACTATTGCATTTGTTTTCAGACTGTTCTGTACAGTTTCGCTCCATGGTTTCTTCTCAGGAGCCAATCCAATCCAATCATATTTATTTTCACAACACTTTTTACAACTGGTGTCGTCACATATGAAGCAGCTTTACAGAATCAGTAAACAGTAAGAAGACAAGAAATCAACAACATAAAAAGACATGAAAACCTAAGACCCCCAGTGAGCAGCCAAAGGCAACAGTGGCAAGGAAAAACTCCCTCAGAGCTGGAGGAAGAAACCTTAGGAGACACCAAGACTCCCACCCACCCATCCTCCTCTGATCACAGCTGTTCATAAATTATTGATAAAAGTCACTGAACCACCAAATAAGAGTGTTCTACTGCTCAAGTTTTGCAAATTAATCATAATATCATAATAAAATAATAATCATGACATAGTATAGCTTAATAGTAATGAGAGTAATGATGGTTAATGGTGGTGGTAATAATAATAATAATAATAATAATAACAATAATAGTGGCAGATTGGTAATGTAGAGTCAAATCAAGTCAAGTCAAATTTATTTGTATAGCTTTTTACAACTGTTGGTGATATTAATAGTGATAGATAGTTCAAGAGTCCATTTAGGTTTTAACATGGTCATTAAACAGGTAGCAGTGGTAGGAGGGTGTGCTGCTGGTCTGGTACAGGGGTGGTGGTGGGTGGGGGTCTGACACAGGTAGAGGGGACCTCAGCGGGCAATCTTCCAGCAGGTCGGGCTGGGTGGACATTTAAAGAAAGGTCTGACTGTAACAGCCTCATTAAAAGGAGAGAGCCAGAAGGTAACACAGACACTGGAGCACCCTGAAACTAGAGTCCATGTAGAGTCTTATGTCCACAATTATAGCAATTATAACTTTTTTTCTCCATATTTTTCCAAACATTTATTAAGAGTTATAGAGGCTGAGCTTCTAAAGGTCTAGGCTGATCTTTTCTTTTTAAAGCTTTTTGCAGCTGATTTTAGCCAATTATAGAGCTCCTAGCTCCTCAACCTCTGTCGGTTGCATCTGTAAAGTCTTCGGATACTCGATTTTCGGCAGCTAATCTAACAACATACACCAGGTTTTCTGTTAATAAATATTTTTCAGAAGAAAAAAAGCAATAATAAATGAACCCAGTGAGCAAAAGGTGTTCATGACCATAAATGGGTTTTAGAATTCCATTGTAAAAGATGGTAGGAAAATGGCACTGATCTGTTAACTACATCCAGGAATCTTGAGGTCAGCTTACAATATCAGACAAAAATGAAGAAGAAAAAACTACTGAAAGAATGAATTCCTCCTCCCGTCTTTCTCCCCGATACACCCGACTTCACTCCATTTCGTGTGGTGTCTCTTCAAATCTCCTCTAACTCCTTCCTCCCACTGGTTTGGATTGCTCATTGTTCCTGAGATCGACTGAGGTTGGTTTTTCCCTTATTAGTGATCATTTTGCTCTTCTGCTCGTGGAAAATTACATCCCATATTTGATTAAATGAGGCAAGAGGACTTTAATCACTGAAGTGCTGTCGCAGAGTTTCTCCGTGTTCTTTATATAGCTTTCTGCACATTAAATTAGATCTGTGAGCACGAACATTTTGGAAAAACCATTTGGAGCTCGCCTAGACTGTCTGCTGATTTCATTCACGGGTGTGTTCATTCATTCTCACCTGAAGACAAAGGCTCAAGATCCTCATATGCAAAGTGTGGCTCGCTGTAACTCGCAGGGATACTCAGTTGTTAACAGTCTGTCTGGACTCTTGAGTTACATTTACATTTAAGGCATTTAGCAGACACTATTATCCAGAGTGACTTACAAAAGTGCTTTGCTATTTACCCAAGAAAAACCTCAGCTAGTTTAAAAAGACTAATAATTCAAAGATCCTCTAAGTTTAGACTCTACTAAACACAACTCAGTAAGGAGACCACTCTGCTATTCGCCCAAGTCCTCTCAGAAGAGGAGGGTCTTCGGTCTGGGTTTGAAGACAGTGAGCGTTGGACTCTGCTATTCGGACACCCAGGGGAAGCTCATCCCACCACTTCGGTGCAGGACAAAAAAAAGCCTGGACGCTCGTCTTCCATGAATCTTAAAGGATGGCGGGTCGAGCCGAGCCGTACTTGAGGCTCGAAGGGCTCTTGGTGCGGATCGGCCTTTGACCATCGCCATCAAGTACGGAGGGGTTGGTCAGCAGTGGAGTGACATGGTTGAGTTCTAAGTGAGGGTTTATGAGGTTAATAAGAAGTCATTTTATGCCAAAAAGTGAAAAACGACCTTGCGTGTTTATGGTGGTAGTAACTTCAGGCTCCTGCAGATGGCGCTGCATGAGAATGATTGGGCTATAAGTACAGACGAGTGTGTGACAGGTCTCGTTGGATGTGTGGAAAATGGTACAGTAAATGATTGGCCAAAGGAAGTAGCTGAATCTGAAGGTATAAGGATGCATACGGTCATACTGGTCTACCAGCAGTGGCAGAAATCCCAGTCTACAGGAAATTGGTGGAGTGCTGCAGTGATGGTTGACCCTCTCAGTGATGGTTGAAGTTTATCCCATCTGCAGAGAGGATCTTTGGAGCTCAGCCAGAATTACCATTGGGTTCTTGATCACCCCACTTCTACCTAGTTTGGTGGGGCAGCCAGCTCTAGAAAGAGTCATGGTGGTTCCAAACCTCTACCTTTTCCTCTTAGGAACTTTTTGTAGCCTTCTCCAGATCTGTGCCTCCACACAAGCCTGACTCTGAGCTCTACAGGCAGTTCTTTTCACCTAAGGATCTGATTATTGCTCTTGTCAACTGTGATACCTTATACAGGCAGGGGTCTGTTCTTCCACATCATGCCCAACCAACTGAATTGAGAGGCCCTCAGAGCTAAATACCAAGTGTCATCGTCAAATCCATGCAACTGTGTAGTTTTCCCTTGTAATACATTTGCAAAACCCTCTAAAATTCTGTTTTCACTTTCCTAGTATGGGGTATCGAGGGCAGATTGTTCATTAGAACATCTCTAAATGTCTCCTCATGGGAGTCTAGTACTATTTATAGTTCTCCTCCAACACCTGGTTTGATAAGTCAGTGCTTAATTATGGTAAATCAGGTGAACTGCTGCTGCTGATGCAATTGAACACATGGGGGCGTCCAGAAAACGTTGCCAGAACCTAAAAGCGTTGTAGATAAAGCCATATTTACACCGACATCCAAAAGTATGAGAATTTAAACATGGAAATAATCAAGACGTTTGGTGGGATGAAGCTTGATGGACTTGGGTTTTGCAATCATTGCTTTGATTGGCAGGCCAGCGTCAGGGTTTTAAACCCAGTGCAGCTTTTATAGTAAGTGTAAGTTATGTACAGGTTATTTCATGAGAACAGCAGGTTTTCCATCATCGTAAGGAAGAAGAAGGCCAAAAAAGCTAGCTTCAGGTTGTGCTTCCCTTTGATTGATGAGATCTGACTGTCTCAAATATTAATAAGTATTTATACAGAGGAGATCTATTGAGACCAGCAACTCAGCATATACCTCTGTCTGTAACTATGAGCAGTTATAGGTTTTAAAGGTAGATTTTTTGATTTTAGTGGTTTATTTATGCAATTCACACAAATTTCACTAAATTGTTGCTAAATATAAAGATTTATTGGGTATTAAGAAGTTTTGGGTGAAGTGTTCTTCATTATTTGAGTTATTAAAACTGATATAATAAAAGGCATACCGTTACACTCTAAAAAATAAAGGTACAACCAAAGATTCTTTGAGCGATACCATAGAAGGACCACTTTTGGTTCCTTAAAGAACCATTTTTGTAATAGAGATGTGACCATTAAACTGATAAAAAACCTTTACATCATAAGAAAGTTAGTCTTATGATCATCTACCTCTTCTAACTCACTCATCCAGTCGTATCAGTGAGGGATAATATGAGCACATTACAAAGCCAGCTTCAGCGGTCGCTGAAATGTCAGTGAGCGCAGGTCATTCTACAACACAGGTGCCTGCTTTGGAGCGCAGAGGCCAACATCATGTTGATACACAAATCAGAAACCATATCCTGGTGTCCTCTCTCTCTCTCTCTCTCTCTCTCTCTTGTCTCCCGGCTGCAGAACAACTGGCAAGGTTTCAACAAGGTGATTTAATGTTTGTGTAAGAGGCAACTCCGCTGAGGCTGACACTCTGGTTCTCCTAATTGGGCCTCTCATTAACAACAAGTAACCTTCGCTTTCTAATGAAGTGGAACTTTTTGATTTGGCTAACGAAGGGAACACCGTTCTGCAAAAGGTGTGCGTGGCGGCCCGTTGCGGAATTAGCAGGACTTGAGCGATGGAGACCAGCTTTAACCTCTTAACACTTCAAGGCTTATTACACACTAAGGTGTTTGACTCAGTAACTGCAGGGACTGGTGTAACACAAACTGGTGGAGCTAAGGCTTTGGGCCTACTGTTATAGGCTGTTTAAGGGGTTAACTCCTAAATGCAAGCTGATTCACTTTGGGGTGCTGTATTATGACATTTAGCCTGGAATGCCATCAGCGATTCCTGTTGTTTCTGGATTTTTACAATTTCTGCTTGTAAAAGTTTAGATTATATAATGTATATATGAATTAAATTGGACTAGGAAACAAAATAATTATAAAACAGATACTAAGGTTCCAGAATAATTGTCATTGCCTTTGTGAAAGGCATTGTGAAAATGCCCTTAATGGGCATCTCTTAATCTGTAGGTCTGATATTATTACCATTACACTTTTATAGCAATTATAGAAATCCTGAATTACAATTTGACTCATTAAAACTGGGATACGATTATGGGATTTATATTGCTAGTGGCATTTACGCTAAAACAGCTTACCAGTTTTGCAAAAGTTTCAAGATATGATTTATTGCTTCTCCTGAAATCAAGGGTATTTAATCAAGAGTGGCTCCTGCTTTTGTTGGAGTAACTGTCTCAACTTTCTACTAGATTCTGGAGGAGCATTGCTGTGAGGATTTAATTACATTCAGCAACAAGAGTGTTAGTGAGGTCAGGATGTTGGATGATGATGCTCACCACTCATCCCCAACATCATCACCAACTCCCCAACTCACCACAAAAGTATTGGATGGACACGACCATCATTCCAGAGAACACAGTTCCCCCACTGCTCCACAGCTCAATGGCAGTAGGGTCATGCTGATCTGCTCCAGGGAGTCCTATTGTGTTGTCAGTACTTCTCTAGAGGGACTAGACAGACAATACAATAAATACAATAATTTCAATAAATACAATAGATACAAGAATTACAAGAATTACAATAAATACAATAATTTAATATATACAATAATTACAATAAATGCAAGAATTACAATAATTCTAATAAATACAATAATTACAATAATTACAATATATACAACAAATACAATAAATACAATAAATACAATCATTACAATAATTACAATAAATACAATAATTACAATAAATACAATCATTACTATAAATAAAATAATCACAATAATTACAATAAATACGACTCATCACTGAGTAGAGGTAGTAATTATAAGCTGCATAGATTTTTAACTGGTAGGTAGTGAGAATAAGGTGCATAGAAATCTTTACATGCCCGGGACATTTATATGCAGACAGTTTGTAACGCACATGAAACATGAAACACAGCAGGTTGCACCCAGTCAGCACTTACCGCACTTAGGGTAGATGAACGCATTCATTTGAAGTGGTGTCCAGAAATAATTGGACTTATATTTGGAATATTCATAATAATAATAAAAACAACAACAATAACAATAACAACAATAGTACTGATCTCTAAAACTAAAAATCTTTTTTCCTAGTCAGAAGGACTGAGTAGATATCCAGAAGGATAGTTTTGCTAGTAAATTAGAAATTGTAGATTTCTTAAATTGTACATTTTACTAGTAAATCTGTAATTATGGATAAAAGAGAATGAGATTCTATGTAGATAAATAATAACATATGATTAGTCAAAGTTACATAGAATATATGGAGTCCTGGCAGTATGCCTCGTAACAGAGGCTTTAAAGATCTGTAGATCTGGTATTATTATAAAACATTCAGAGCTGATACCTGAAATTATCATTTCTACCAGGAGAACTGAACTACAGAGATTGATTTGGTGTTTTTCATCATAAAAATGAGTAAATGAGTTGTCATACTGTACCAATGATGCTTACGTTACATTTGCTCAGCTATTTTCAGGCTTTACTGAGTGTTTATGTTGAAGCATCATCACCTTCTGATACCAACAGCAATATCAACAGGAATTCTGCACTACACTGAAGACACATTTTGAGAAAATGGTCACTAGATGTCCATTCTATAGTGACCCTAAGGGCTCTATATATAAATACCATATTACACCAGCAGGCTCTGCTCTGCTTGACAACTGTAATGACATTTGCCCATCCAGCCATATCAGATCGGCTCTGGTCAGTAATGTTTATTGCATGTGCTCAGGTCCTGTGGGTTTCCAAGCTTTTTAAATGGCTCTTGACCTTTTCCAGACAGTGACCAGCAAATGGGGTCTCTATTCATTGCCGTTTTTATTGCAACGGGCATTTTCCCGTCCTTTTATGAGCAGTTGACATTTGCTCATTCTCTCCGTAGGTCGGCCAGGGTGACAAGGTGAGCCCATGCAAAATTTAACACCAGGGTTTTAGGTGTAAGAAAGCTAGCTTCAGGTTGTGCTTCCCTGTGATTGATGAGATCTGACTGTCTCAAATATTAATAAGTATTTATACAGAGGAGATCTATTGAGACCAGCAACTCAGCATATACCTCTGTCTGTAACTATGAGCAGTTATAGGTTTTAAAGGTAGATTTTTGGATCCATGTTAATATTTTTAGTGTTTTATTTATGCAATTTCCACAAAATTTTACTAAATTGTTGCTAAATATAAAGATTTATTGGGTATTAAGAAATTTTGGTTGTTTTTCATTATTTGAGCCGTTAAAACCGATCTAATAAAAGGCGTACAGTTACACTCTAAAAAATAAAGGTGCTACGAATGGTTCTTTGAGCAATACCATAGAAGAACCCTTTTTGGTTCCATAAAGAACCATTTTGTACTAGAGATGTGACCATTAAATTGATTAAGGACCTTTACATAATAAGAAAATTTTGGGTCTTTTGGTTCTTAAGGGAATTTCATGCATTTTCTTTACTCATACTACAGCTTCTGTCCACTGGTAGCGCTGTTTGGCCAAATACACACAACCTGTCTGCCACATACTCCATCAGGCCCCTACAATTGATCCAGAAGGTAGCCCATGTTCAGCTCCTCCGCCTCTGCTGCGTTCTCTCTTCACTGGCTTCCTGTAGCTGCTGCCCAGGTCATCAGATTCAGACCCCTGACGCTGGCCTTCAAAGACAAGACTGGACCAGCCAGCCCCTCCGTACTTGATGACGATGGTCAAAAGCCTGATCTGCACCAAGAGCCCTTCCAGCTTCAAATACGGCTCGGATCGACCCGCCATCCTTTAAGATCCACGGAGGACGAGCGTGACCATTGCCATCAAGTATGGAGGGGCTGGCTGCCCTGTTCTTGGCTTTGTAGGCCAGAGTCAGGGGTTTGAATCTGATGACCTGGGCAGCAGCTACAGGAAGCCAGTGAAGAGAGAACGCAGCAGTGGAGAGACATGGCTGAATTTAGGAACGTTGAAGACAACCCGACCCGTGCCGCTGCATTCTGGATAAGTTGCAGGGGCCTGATGATGCGCAGAGGGAGACCAGCCAGAAGAGAGACAGCTACCATTTGCTAATTACATTACAAACTTCATCCATTGTTTTAATTTTCATGTCCAGTTTTCTATTAGAGCTCTGAAACCAGTATTTTGGCCTCTCAAAGCCTTCCCTTCAGCTTTATAGCAAAGCAGGTGCCAAGGTCACTAAAGCTGTTGTTTTATAATGAAAGGGTGCGCCTTTACAGTTGGCAGCCGGCAGTTGAACTGTAAAATAAGACAGTCGTCTAAGGATAGCACAGGCAGCTGGGGGTTTAGGTTCTAACCAATTTCAGTGCTTTTATCCTTCTCCGGATAAAATTCCACTAACCCTGCAGTGTTTCTTTTATACCTGAGGTTTCTCTCTCAGAGCGAAAACTCAAGTGGAGCAGTCTCCGTGTCTCCAATAGACATGCTGGAAATTGATTCCCTATTCAAAGCCTAAACTCTTAAGATAACATCAGAGGAGATCTGATAGGGTACACCATTACCCAACACTACAATATTTCTCCTGCTTGCTCCTGTTGTAAACCAGATTTACAGGTAGGGATGTTTTTAAGGGCTCAGTACACCCTTCCATTAACAACCTACCCCCCACACCCCCCACACCCCCCCCCCACACACACACACACAAACCATCATTTCCACACCCCATGTGTTTTTACGACCTGGGGGACCTTGTTAGGCTGGTAGACCGTTGGCGCCACACTGGGTCCGGCTTGCTCTGCTTGTTCCCGGTGCTGCCCCTGCTTTGGGGATGCCGCTCCCTCAGGACAGGGCTGGGGGCGTCGTATTGGAGCTCCTGTCGCCTCCCCATGATTCCACCTTGAATATTTTTTTGTGCTCATTGCCGCTGACATCACCCATCTGCTTGTGGTAGTCTTTAGTCTGGCAGGCGACTCATTGGTACCATCTTAAAAATGTCACAAGTGGAAAGGGCTCGGCACTGAGCTGTTGAAATTTGTTCACTGATCTTCATGGAGGCCAATTTACCGCTGATGGTGTGTCTCTCGTGCCAGTGGATTTTTTTCTTTTTTTTCTTTTTTAGATGATCTGAAGCTTGACTGGGAGAACTGGCAGTACCCATGAATGCTGCCGAAGTTTATTTAACGCTTAAGGGAGCAGGACGGAGCTCCTGACATGACTAGCTAACTAGGATGCGGGTTAACATAAAGGTCTGGATATGCAGGCAAGATGAAGAAAACTCCAGTTGAATTCCTATTAATATCTGAACAGTGCGTGCATAAATAGCACCGAGAGATGGTGCGCTGCTTAATCCAGCATATGCCAAGACCGTGCCAGGCTTGTGCCAGTCCTCAGCAGGGAGGTGGCTGATCTTAATTTGGAGTGCTAGTGGAAGATGCCCTGCATGGCTGGCGCCACGCGGAGCACTTGAAAAGGTGCGTTGCTTGATCGTAGCGTGAGGCAACCATTGTGCCTTGGGGAAAATGAGGACCAATTTAAGTGTGGCAGGGCAGCGGGGCACGTTATGGCAGGGGTGTGACTCATGGGCTAATATTAGGTCTCGCTTTGCTGCGGACCCCTGGTGGTGCCGGCGGCTTGTTTGCCATGCCTCCCGCCAGGTTCTCCACAGCATGGCTGCTTGCGCTCTTTTTCGCACGTCGTTCTTTGCAGCTCTGGAAGAAGAGCGCCCCCCCGAACCCACGTCAGAAGCAGAAGCAGAGGCAACACAGCAACGGACCCTCTCCATCTCCCGCTAATGTGGGAACTGCTAATTGACGTGGATGGGACATCAAACAGCCTGTTGCTAATTGCCTGTGAAGACTCGGACTGCCCGGGCCGTGTTTGCACCGGTGTCGCTCGCAGACAGTCCTACAGCAATGAGCCATGCAGAAGGGGTCCTGTTATCTTTAAGGAACCCTGGTGAGAGATGGGTGGGAAGATTGGCAGCCCTGTTTTTTTTCATGTTTCTTGACTGCTGGGCGACTTCTTTCAAGCTTGAGAAGCAGAGATGGAAGGAGACAAGGAAAGAGAGCAAAGAAGGGAGAAGAAGGCAGTGAGCTTGTGCATGTTTGTGCACGATAGTGATTCTGGACTGCAGCCCCGTGGGTGTTAAAGCAAACTTTCACTCAGCGGGCAATCAATACCGAGAACACTCAGGTGTAGTGCTTTACAACTAAAATAATGACTTTAATCAGGCATACACTCAGCTCGGAGGGAAAGAAACAAACAGTGCTGTTAGAACCTGGCTGGACCACCACCGACAGAGCTAAAAGCTGTAAAGCACCATCCACAATAAGCACCCTCACTTGTAATGCAGGCTTTCTCTTCAGGTTGTGCGACAAATCTGATACTCTTGGTGGTGAAAGAGGGATTGATGAGCCAATTATCTCATTTCTATTCCTGTGACCTAGGAAGGCTCATATAATGTTACTCCAGGACAGGAAAATGACCAGCAGGAACGCCGAGACCTTGTATCGCCGTCTACATATACGTAACAAAATCAGAATCATCCGTGTGGCCTGCGCAAAAGTTCAGAGCAAAGGCTCAGAGATTCTTTGACGAGGTCTCAGGCTTTGATTAGCAAATCAGGCCTGAGGCATGTAACACATTGTAATTAGGAACTGTCAGCTGAATCAAATGTCCAAGCTTCATATATTCTCCGACTCTTCAAATCTTGTACTGGAGCTCATCAAACACTTGCTCCTCTACGCAGCTGTCTAAAGATCTGAAAACAAAAGTGATCGATGCCCACAAGGCAGGGGAAGGTGCTATAGGAGATTTCTGCAGTGCTCAAGAAGGTGGTGCACCGTTCTACTGTGCAGCATTGCTTGCACACATCTAAGCTTCATCTTAAGCGCCCTGATCACCTTGCGTGTTTAAGGTGGGAGTCACTCCAGGTTCCTGCAGGGTTTCCTGATGGGGCTAGAAATCTATCAAAACAGAAGGCCAAAATCAGCATAAGTTGGAGTATGTTTATCTACTCCTCGCACCCTGGTCACAACCTCTTTCAGCTGCTCCAGTCTGGCAGCCGCTACAGACCTACATCCACTAAGACTGTCAGGCACTAGAACAGTTTTTACCCTCAGACCATCACCATCCTCAACAGCCGATCACCATCATCATCAGCTACAGGCCACAGATATTACTGATAAACTCTTATTTTATATATCACTTATATCCTACAGTTACTGCATTACTGCACCATTATTCATCTCACACATGTTTACACTGCTGTGTTTACACAATATTTAATCTGTATATTGGTACGTACTGCTATTCTGTGAATAACACTGTAAAAGACACTGTATAGAAATGTTCTCGTATAGTCTGTATATTGTGTATTGTCTGTAAATGATATGTAGAGTAGCTGTCTTATTGTGTTAATAAATCTGCTTGCTTTGACTCCATCTCTGCGAGTGTTCGTCCCATCTTGGTCTGGCCTAGCACGCCATGACAATTCCTTAAACAAGCCATGAATGCAAAATAGCCCAATAATACTTCAGATCTGGAAACCTGGAGTGGGAAAAATTCCCATATAGATATCAATATATATACATGTATATTACAAACCATGGAGAATTATGCGACACTTCAGGTAAGACTATTCTAGTGTGGCTAAAACATAACCTCTATATATAACCCCTTTATAATGGCTTCACATCACCATTCAATTCTGAAATCCCAATAACCATTATAGTACTTTAATTAATCCCCCATTTCAATGATCACATAATAAATGTCACCCTCTCATTTAACTTGAAGATCCTCTCGGGGAGTGATTACACCGATCTCCGGCCCAACTTTTATCAGACCCTTTTCTCGTTCCAGGCTATTTAATACTTTTGTTTGACCTTTTCAGAGTGACCAACAAATCTAAGGCCCATTCATTTTCTTTGTAGGGCTATTTCCTCCCTCCTATTACCAGTTGACATTTTGCACCGCTCTTCCTCACGTCCACCTAATTCAGGAAGGGTTAAACGCACATGGCTTACCAAAATCATGCAGTTAAAAGCGATTGTCCTCTATCTAGCCTGCCCCATCCATTTCAAGCTTATCAGATTAGGGGATCCGCAGTGTGTGTGTGTGTGGGGGGGGGGGAACCCATAGAGGTCGCTTCGTCCTTTGCATCTGCTTTGGGATGTTTTCCTCGTGACCTTTCTCAGTGACTGGCTCTTGGCTACAGTGTTCCTCTAATTCAGGCTTTTGGCAGTCGCTGGAGCGGCATTATCGGTAGCAGTCCCCCTCCTGCTGCACCCCCCCTTAGATACATGTCTCCCAGGCAACTGGCTGGGGCCGCTAGGCAACGAGCAGCTCTGCTCAGCAGTGCCAGGTCTCCCTGGGCTCACTCTTTCGGCTGCTTTTGCGAGCGGGCACTGTTTCGCCTTCTACTAGCCGCTATCTCCTCTTCCAGTTGAACTTGCTATCACTTCATTGCTGGGACTATTCTTACCTCTATACCTCTATATAGCCGAGGTTCACTGTATAGCTCAGACTGTTATTATTAGCACATAACTTTCACTGTCAGATGTTGCTATGTATACACATACAGTTGTGACTGTTCCTAGTGGTGCTATAGAGTTCTGACTGTCTATAGTGTCATCATAGAGCTCTGAGTGTCCTTAAGGTGACCATAAAGCTCTGACAGTCCTTAGTGTAACCATAGAGCTCTGACTGTCCTGAAGGTGACCATAGAGCTCTGACTGTCCTTAAGGTGACCATAGAGCTCTGACTGTCCTTAGTATAACCATAGAGCTCTGACAGTCCTTAGTGTGACCATAGAGCTCTGACTGACCTGAAGGTGACCATAGAGCTCTGACTGTCCTGAAGGTGACCATAGAGCTCTGACTGTCCTTAGTGTCACCATAGAGCTCTGACTGTCCTTAGTGTGACCATAGAGCTCTGACTGTCCTTAAGGTGACCATAGAGCTCTGACTGTCCTTAAGGTCATCATAGAGCTCTGACTGCCCTTAGTGTGGCCATAGAGCTTTGACTGTCCTTAAGGCCACCACAGAGCTCTGACTGTCCTGAAGGTGACCATAGAGCTCTGACTGTCCTTAGTGTGACCATATAGCTCTGACTGTCCTGAAGGTGACCATAGAGCTCTGACTGTGCTGAAGGTGACCATAGAGCTCTGACTGTCCTTAAGGTGACCATAGAGCTCTGACTGTCCTTAAGGTGACCATAGAGCTGACTGTTCTCACTGTCACTATGGAGCTCTGGCCATTTCTAGTGTTGACATAAAGTCTCCTTAGTGTCACCACAGGGCTCTGACTGACCTCAGTGTGACCATAGAGCTCTGACTGTCGTTAGTGTCACTGTGGAGCTGTCTTTAGTGTCGCCATAGAGCACTAAATGTTTGTGCCATCTGTAAAGTCTGTCTGTCTGTCTGGCGGTCTCCCTCTCTTTCTGACACTAGTTGGCTTTTGTTTTGCGTATACTGTGCTCTCTCTCTCTCTCTCTCTCTCTCTCTATCTTATGGTGAGATGTAATAACACGTTGTCAAGTGCTTCTGTCCACCCTCTGTCCACCCCCCTCCATCCCCTTAGCTTTTCCCCTCTCTCTGTCTCTCAGTCTACAAAAGCCACCTTAGAAAACCTTAAAAACATATTTTTGTTTGTAAAAACAACAAAGTATTAGAATAAGTAAAAAAAAGACGTTCTTTAAAACACAACAAGAGTTAAGCCCCTCCCCCCTCTCCTCAATTTGTGTACTGTTTACATTCCTATCTGCAGGTTAGGACTCAGACCTGGAGCTCTTTATGAGGCCTTGCTGTGATTTGAACTCCTCATGGCCTTCTCACACTTGATGAAGAACAGCAATTAGACCGTAGGGCCGGTCCAGAGCTGTGAAATGACCCTACATAAAAACGTACAGCTCTGAGTGAATTCACCTTCCCTTCTTTCTCAGACACAGAAATGGACACAGCTTCACAGCTCTAGAGTGGAGCGACTGTCTAACTGCCTGCTCGTAAAGAGACACTCAGAAGAGCTTCATGGTCCATGGTCAGGGGTCTGAGAATAGAATAGGAAGGGCTCCCCTATACTATGTGACAGGAGGCGCTCTAACCTGTAGATGGGAATAAACAGTGGACAAGTTCAGGGTGGGGTCGGAGCCACAGACTAAGCCTCTTTTTAACAGTGTTGAATCAGTTTCAGATGCAGCTCATTTACTCATGTTTTTGAGGCTCAGCCTGGATGGATTGTTGAGCAAACTGAGATGCAGATGACTTTACAGTTTTTACGGTGTGTCTAAGTGGAAACTCCAGCTCCGGTCTCTGGCTCTTCACATTCCCTCACACACCACGCGATGCTGAGTTACTGCTCGCCCCACGCCTGCCAAGAAAAGGCATCAGCCTGCAAATAAAAGATAATGGAGGCCAAATAAACACTGAAAGGCGCTGTGCTGGGTCCAAACATACTAGGCCCGGTCCCCTTGCACGCACACACACACACACACTAACACACAAACGCACACATACACACGGAAATGTGCTTTTAAATGGGGAACGGCTGTCAGGGCCATAGGGCCATTTGGCAGCTCTGCCACTGGATTTGCAACTCCCTTTGCAGACAATTAGCACAGCGGAAAAAAAAAAATAGACCCCAAAACCTTGGCAGATATCACGACATAATTGTATGTTTACCCACATCAAACACGCAATAACACGCTTACAAATGAGCGGCGGGGAAAATACTCCAGAATGATGGATCTGCTTTAAAGGGAATTCTTAAAGGCACGTTAGCGGCTTGATAAACGGTCCGCTGATGTTTGCCCACTGTCACCCCGTCCCCCTGTCCTATCAGCCAGAAAGTCGGGAGCAGCTTCCCGGGAAAGTGCAAATGGGCCCCATCAATAGGCAAATACATATGCACTCAATTACGTGTTTGTTAAGCAATGAAATATGAGGGTAATGAGGCGCGGCCAGTCGCAGCGCAGTCTTTTAGCCCGTTGAATTATCACCACGTTAATGACACTCTCTCAATACCTTAATTAATGCTGGCCAGGCTGCTATAAAGCAGATGTAAGTGTGATGGACGCACAATTGGCCGCACAAACATTTATGGGTGACGGAGAGTCCGGCGGTGACTTACAGCGAAATAATGAAAGACTACGCGGTAGTATCGACCCTGAGACTGATGTACCACTCAACTCCTGTACCTGTGCCTCCAACTAATGCTTGAAGCTATTAACAGACTTTATAGGTAGCTATATAGGTTCCTTCACACATTTGCACGCACACATTCAACCCATACGGAAGTCTGATCTGACAAAAGTTTTGGGACACCTGCTCATTGCTCATTGTTTCCTCTGAAATCAAGGGTATTAAAAAGAGCTGATCCTGCTTTTGTTGGAGTAACTGTCTCTACTGTCCAGAGAAGGAGGAGTTCTACTAGATTTTGGAGGAGCATTGCTGTGAGGATTTGACTGCATTCAGCAATAAGAGCATTAGTGAGGTCGGGATGTATGCTCAGCAATCCTCAGCAAGCTCAGGATGCTCACCAAATCTCCAACTCCCAAACTCATCCCAAAAGTACTGGATGGAGCTCCACCACCATCATTCCAGAGAACACAGTTCTTCTTCCACTGCTCCACAGCTCCTCAATGCTGGGAGCTTTATACCCCTCTACTAGCCCACGCCTGGCATTAGGCAGCATGGTGCCAATAGGTCTATGTGTCCACAAACATATGGACATATAGTGTGTGAGTATATGCATATATGCATATATATATATATATATATATATATATATATATATATATATATATATATATATACTTTCTGGACCTCCTCAACTCCTCCACCTGCACCTTCAGCTCATGCTTGGCCATGATTCATTATGAACTCCATTAACAGTTAATTCAGTATATATTCCATTCACAAATTCACCTCAGCTTAAACCCATACAGAAATTCTATATAATTTTATATAATGCAAAATATAGATTTGAAATAGATTGCCTATTTGAATATATGCATCATATTGAAATATACATGGCATATATGCAAATTTATTTGAAACATTTCAAATATGGGCATGCATTTGTATATGTATTTGGGCAATATATCAACATAGGTATGTATATATATATATATTATATATACATATGTACAAAAACATATTTACAAATATATAGATTTTGAAAACATATATATTTGATCAAATACAATATATATGAAATAATATGATATATAGAATGCATAGAATATTCAACATATATATGCATATTACAGTATATATATATATATATATATATATATATATATATATATATACACCTATGTGTAACATCTTAATTTAAACAGTATATATGTCTATCATATAGCAGTAAATATAAATATAACATTGGTATAAACATATATATGTAAAATATATTCCCGATCCTTTATATTACACACTGCGCAGTATTTCATCAAGCCTGACCTTCCGTGAAATGCGTCTTGCTAAATGCCACCTTTGCGCTTGATGGAGTGCTCACAGGTGTCGATCCAACACACCTTACGTGAGCGTCAGGTCAGTTTCATTAAAATGCATTTCTCAGTTTGCAGGCAGACAAAGAGGCAGACGGGCAGACAGACAAGCAGACAGCACATAGACAGCACATACACACACACTCACACACACAAGGCCACATTCATAAATCATTCACCTCTGTTGATTTGGTGTGTTTTCCTCTTTAATGGGAACGAAGCTGTAACGTGTCATATAAATCTTTCAGAGGGCCCCGATTTGTGGGCCCCATGTGTTCCCGACTACATTCTGTTCTTTTTATGTCTCTTTAGTGAAGGCAAAGATTTTAAATTGCGCTCTTTTTGTTTCCGCAGCCAATTTTCCTTTTTTTTATGATTTTTTTTTTACGGAGACTCCGTGCCGAGCTGAGATGGAATTCTTTTTTTTTCTTCTCCAGCCTCTTGTGTCTGACTCTGACCCTTCCACTGTCTATATCAATTTCCCTCTCGTTGCCTTGACCTACTCTATCTTCCTCCTTCTTCCTCTTCTTCTTCTTTTTTTATGTTCTCTCGCTCGCTCATTGCTCTCTCCTGCAGTGTGATTATTCCAGCCCTTCTCTCTCTCTGTATCTCTGTATCTCTTCCTGTATATGTGCGCCTCGTGGCCCAGGGGAGAATTCAGCACCTCTCTGTCTCTCTCTCTGTGTGTGTGTGTGTGTGTGATTTAGTCTCTGGAGTTCCCCCTCCGCCGGTCTCCTGCGGAGTCGGCAGTTGTCCGACGGCGCGTTGTCTCCTCTGGTATTGCCAATTACTCTCTCCATCGAGGTGACCTAATTTTCCAGCCTCCATTGTGTCTATGGCTGCCACCGCCACACACACAGACACACACACACAGCTCTAGCCATGCTTCGCCCTCATTGCCCCTGCCACTGCGGCTTCAGTGCTTGGTACTGCCCCATGTGAGGAGGGAGTTGCTCCAGCCTGACGGAAGGGTGTTTTATGGGCACTTATTTTATGAACACTCTGGCGTATTACTTCAGCCTGCTAATGCATTAACTCAAACCCTCCCTCCCTCCCTTCCTCACCCCTCCCTCAACACCACCCGCCCCCCCCGGCAGAGCAAAGACTTGCAGAGTGTAACTCGGACGCAGAAATACAGCTCACTGCGTGTCAATACACAACTTTGCAAGGCAACAATTTATCACTCTTAGCCTGCGCTGTCGTGCTGACGCAGTGCTCTCTGCTGCCGGCCTGTAAGCGCCTGTGATGTGCACCTGCACTGGGACGCCGGAGCAGCTCCTGGCTCTGTTGCCATGAAAGCCCCAGGCGGAGTTATACTGATGGGCCTTCAGTGCTCTTATGTAGACAGTTCTCAACCTCTCTGGCTGTACTCTGCCAATTTCCTTCAAGAGCACAGGACAATTTACAGCTCAATCACCCTGACCCGGTCTCAAACAGCCCTCCATTCCCTCCAGTACTGTTCTGAGTTCTGGGTTTGCTTGCTTTGGAAAGTATCCTGCCTATGTAAGCTGTAAATCCAGACATTTAGAGATGTAATCGTTCTAAATTTACCTCATTTTTGACCCAATTTGGAAGGCCAGTTACCCAATCTAGCCATAGCAATGGCCCACCACCAGCATGTGCCATCAACCCAAACCTGAGGGAGAGGAGCCAAACGCACTAATTTGGACTGACCCAGGATTGTAACCAGCAAGTGCCATGTGCCATCAACCCAACCCTGAAATAGAAGGGCCAATTGCGCTCTCTCAGGCTGACCCAGGATTCGAACCATCATGTTCCATGTGCCATCAACCCAACACCAAGAGAGCAAGGCCAATTGCACTCTCACAGACTGACCCAGGATTCGAACCAGCATGCGCCATGTGCCATCAACCCATCCCTGATACAAGTCTCTGGTCAGTCTCTGACTGCCCCAGGATTGTAGCCAGCAAGTGCCATCAACCCTGCACTCTCTCGGACTGGCCCAGGATTCCCAACCCTGAGAGAGCAAGGCCAATTGCGCTCTCTCAGGTTGACCCAAGATTCGAACCAACATGTGCCATTTCATGGGCCGATTGCACTCTCTTGGACTGGCCCAGGATTCGAACCATCATGTGCCATGTGCAATCAATCCTCCGCTCTCTCAGACTGGCCCAGGATTCCCAACCCTGAGAGGGCAAGGCCAATTACGCTCTCTTAGGTTGACCCAAGATTCGAGCCAACATGTGCCATGTGCCATCAACCCGAGCCTGATAGAAAAGGGCCAACTGCAGTCTCTCGGACTGGACCAGGATTCGAACCAGCATGCACCATGTGCCATCAACCTTGCGCTCTTTCAGACTGGCCCAGGGTTTGAACCATGTGCCATGTGCCATCAACCCATCCCTAAGACGAGTCTCTGGTCAGTCTCTGACTGCCCCAGGATTGTAACCAGCATGTGCCATCAACCCAACCCTGAGAAAGAAGGGCCAGTTGCACTCTCTGGGACTGACCCAGGATTCGAACCAGCAATGCTTGGATCATATTGGCGCTGTCTTAATCCACTGGACTGTTCTGAGCCCCACAGACATTTAGGTTTTAAACACTTTTCTAAACATATCAAACTCTAATCGAACTGTTCCCCAACCTGAGAACAAAAATGGCATCAAATAAACACCAGTTGAGTCGAGTAGAGCCCAGAAGAGTGTTGCGGAAGCAGAAATGTTGGAGGTACAGTGTAAATGTAGACAGAAAAAGTTCTGAACCATGTTAGAAATCAAGTTCTGAAGTAAAACCTTCATTGCAGAGCATAAATCCATGATCAGAAGGTTTTGCATACCTCAGATGAGAGAATTTACTGTAGCTTCCTCATGAAAGAAGCCCTCGCTATGGCCTTTGTGTTTGTGCATCAGTGACAAGCTTTTGGCTTTAGGTTCTGCCTGGAAAATCAGTATGCTGCTAAAGCCTTCTGTCACTGACCATTCCCTCTCCTAATCCCTCTTCTATATCCTCTGTCACAGCACTCTGCCCAACCTTCCACCCCCCTCTCCCTTGCTCTCTCTCTCACTCTCTCTCTCTCTTAAAAAAAGAAAAAAATTCACCTCCTCCTCTCCTTGCTTCGGACAAAGAGCTCCTTGCTCCCCCGCCTCCTCCTTCCCCCTAAGCAGGCACACATGGTCACTGTCCACACCAGTCACCGGGAACACAGTCAACCACAGGAAAAGGAGGAGGATAAGAACCAGCCTGGTCCTGAAGCTGCGGGCCTCCCTCCTTCCTCCTCCCTCCACCCTTCCCTGTGGACATCCAGGAGGGCTGGAGCCCATCCGCCAATTTTTAGTGCACCAGCCACAGCCAGGCAAATTGGCCATTTTACTGTAGGGTCTGTCAAGGCCCATGAATATTTGATGGGCTCTGACTGTTGATGAGCATGTGCATTGACTCCCTTATCTTATTTGGTCAGCCTGCCAGCATAAGCCTTCCACCTCCAAGCCTTCTCCCCCGCCCCAGGAGAAGGGAAGGGGAAGAGAAAAAGAGGGGGGGTGGGAGGGGGAGGGCAAGGTGGCGAAGCCGGTAAGCTCTGAATCAGCTGTGCCTGCTGCTGCTGCTGCTTGGATTTTGATGTGGTGGCCTGGTGAGTGGAGGAGAAAGCGAAAGAGAGAGAGAGAGCGAGAGAGAGAGAGAGAGAGAGAGAGAGAGAGAGAGAGAGATCATTTCAGCCAGCTGGTAAAGAAAGGAATGGAAGCTGAGTCTCCAGCTGCAGCCGCAGAAGTCATTCCCCCTGGGTGGACGAGGGATAAGAAAAGCTCCTCCACCTGAGCAGCAGTGACTGATAATAGGGAGGCAGCTGAATTGGCATGGCCTCCAAACTCCCTTCCTCTGTTCCAAAAAAGGGGATCAGGGTGCTCTGCTTCCCTTGGGGAGGATATGGGCAGACTGGGTCATGTTACCAAGGTATGGGGCCAAACTGTGAAAGTGCCATTGCAGTAGCACCACCCTGGGGATGTAGAGGGGCTTAGAAGCTGCGGGGTGGAAACGTACCTTGACGGCTGAATTCTTCCTTGGTGGGTTAAACTGTTGATCCCTCATCTCTGGATTTAGTCATAGTAATGTGAGGTGATGGAAGATGGAAGTGACCGGGCCTCAAGAGTGAGGAACATAAAGCCAAAGCCTAGGAAGGGATGGTGGGTATTTTCTGAGTGTGTATAAACTGGATGGTGCTGAGGTCAACATTCAGCAGTGCGATCACTGCGAGCCGTAGAGCATCTGTGGAGTTCTGCCTCCAGCCCACAGGCCACTCCAAGTAAATGGATTTTCTTTTTCCAATCTACCAACATCCGGAATCTTATTTCATCCTTCCTTCACAGGTGAGCTGGAGAAAATGGTGAAGGCCAAAGGAGGGAACAATGCATTGCTCTGGAAGGACGGAAAAAATCTGCGGCGGCTTCAGATGGTCCAGCTTGATGAGCTGTGAGGGACTCGCACCCTCCTGAAACGAAGGCGAGAAAGGAAACCCGATCAATTTGGGTTATGATCCCTGTTAATAAGCTGCCCTTTGCACCTCTGCGGGGCTGCCCGACGTCCTTCGAATCATCGCCCACTATTCTGCAGTTTCTCAGCTCATTTCCTCTCCTACATGTCCTGTACTCCTCAAAAGCAAGCTTGCTTAGATACTGAAGTAGCCCACAAGCGAATTTCAGGCTTAAAAAATAAATAAGCAGATGGTACACATCTTAGGATCCTTTGTTGGACCTGGACCTTTCTTCCTCGTCCTTGCCGACCTCGATCTCTAAGGAGGTGACAAGAGGAAAGGCGCATGCCTTCTGAAGAGCATTGGCCTTCATCAGCTCTGTCCTAATCGAATCAAGCTATTCTTCTTTCACTGTAATGTGGGCTTTTTAATTGCGTTATGGGCTGGGTCAGGAAGGAGGACCTCTCGGAGGCAATAACCAGAGGGGGTGGTATGGGGGGGTAGCAGCGCTTTGGACTGCTGACATTGGGCAGAGCTGGCGCACTCTGGGACGTTGTTATGGCAATAACTAAATTACAGTGCATCTGGCCAGGGATGAATCACTGAGCGAAGGTAGGGTGGAATCGGTGAGAGAGGAGGAATGGAGTGGAATCGGGTCAAGAATGGTGGACTGATGGACGAAATCTAGTGGAACAAATTTGGGACATCTCTCAGGGCTTTGAAGAGCATGCTAACGTGATTGGCAGAGAGGTTGCGTCGGCCGTGGCATTCCACCTGCCAGGAGGACCGTAAATGATGTTCCGTGAGGCCCCTTCCCCCTATAATGAAGCACTTCCACCTTTTTTTTTGCCCTGTCTGAGGCTCTGATTGATATTCACTGCATCGTTATGACAACTGCATACTAAGTAGACACATTTGCATAGCTGTCTGCATTCCAGCCATGGCATCCTTAAGGGGGGAAAAAGTGTCTGCTTGCGTGAGATGGCAACAAGACTTTTCTGTTGAACGAGAAAGATATAAATATCGGGAGCCAAGGGGATCGATGGAGATTCAGGCTCTGTCTCGCTAGGCTCTGCCGAGCTTTGGTCCGGTGACGCCCACTTTGCTTATCACCCACAGCATGATGGACGAGACTCTTCCACCGCAAAGAAATTCCCTCCCAAAACGCCTGGTGCAATAGATTACACCGGGGATTTGTTCGGGTGCACAGAATGCCCAATAGATCTGGTCCACACTCCTGCCAGAAACGTGGGCCTACGTGCAGAGTCCCGATTAGTGCAGTGGATTTAAGGCTGGCACAGGAGCTGATGCTTAGCGAAGAGGAAGGGTGTTTAAGGAGACAGATATGAACGGAGGGGGGTGAAGTCAATACACGCAATACGCGCAACTAAATTCGGACCTCTAGCCAGACTATGACAGGAGTGTCTTCCAGGCCTGTTTCCTGTTGCTAGGCTTGGGCAGTTCCTGGGCAGTTCTTGGCTCCACCAGGCAGATGCCACGACATGTAGTTGTCATGGTCGTACATCCCAGCAGTTCTTATACCCCCGCAGTGTCAGCGGTGTCGAGCGGGGTCATTTTGGGAGCAGGGTCACTGGTGGTCTGGTGGCTCTGAGGTGTGACAGGACATACTCCAGGCTTAGCCAAGCCCTCGCACGTCATCACAGCGCTCTTCAGAATCTACTCGACATATGTCCCTTTGGCAGCTGTCTCCGCAACTGTCAAAATCCACACCACTCATGCCCACTCCTCGGCAGCTGAGCCACTATTCCCCAGGCAATCAGGGCTGGAGATCGAGACAAGCAAGATAGATAGATAGATAGATAGTAAAAAAAATAAATAAACAAACACCCCAAAAGCCCATCAGTCAGCGGTCAGGTTAGACCCGGGCCGACCCAGAGAAATGGCCCAGGCTGAGAAACAAAACAAAATTCATAAATGAGGCCCTTTATTGACGGCCATGCTCATAATGTTTATCTGAAATCCATTTCCCCGGACCGTTATGTGAGCATTAGGGATCACTGAGCACCACCTTGGCCGGTCGTGAAGATTCATACTGAGAGGTTCATCTGTGCCAGACGTCAAAATCAATACACATTGTCAGGGGGAGGCGCGCTACTGCAATGCCTCACTTTCTGACACGTGCTCTGCCCCGACCCCATCCACCCCCCCCCCAGTTTTTCTTTTCCTGCTAAAGCGATATGGGGCTTCAGTGGCCAGTTTACAGCATTAAGCACAAATGCAGCAGAATCGCAGCCACACGGCTTGCAGAAACTTGCAAATCCAGCACCAAAACAGTCTGAATCAGGAGAATCACGATAATCAGTCATGACAGTGTAATCCATTTAACAGTCCAGCATGGAGTATACCCGCTGAGCAGTGTCTCTGCTCGGCCGTGAATGAAACGATGGCTCCGATGTTATTTAATCACACTTCTGCGAGTCGGAATCAAGTTTTTCGAGTTGGGGAGCAGCTAGGAAGAATTATTTGATGACAAGTGCGGAAAAAAGGATGGAGGAGACTATTAAGCTAATTTGCGCGATAAGGGAATTAGAGCGCTTCCCTTTTGAATTGCACATTTTGTTCTGTCCCTTTTGGAACGTGTTATCAGCAAAGCCCTGCTTGGGGGCTGCACCGCGGTCACGGGGACCCTTAGCACCACTCGCAAATCCACACTGGATTAGCCAAGCTTTGTTTAGCCTTGATTTGTAACGTTGCCCAAATCCTTCCACCTGTTTCCTAAACCAGGGAAACCAGGTGAGCGATTCAGTGTTGGTTTGCTCTCGGGGAAACAAGCCGTCCTTTTCTGTCATCTCCTTCCTTCAGGGAATATTCGTAGTCAAGCAGATTTGCTTGTCAGGGTGTCTTGGGTGTCTAGAACCCTAAATACTCCCCCCTTAATACTGCCCTGTCTCTGAATTACTTCTATGGCATCACTGTGGCCGGCCAGTTTCTCAGCCTGGTTCAAGCCTAGTCCTATGTTCGATTGGAGTGTCAATGGTGAATCACCTTTTAATTGAATTCAGTCTGGTTGGTGTAGCAAAGTAGGTTGCTCACAATGTTGCCCACCCCCATGTCTGATTAGGGTCTGATTATCCCTATCCCTATGAGGGCATCATTCACATTTACATTTATGGCAAGATGCTCTTCTCCAGAAGTGCTTTGCTATTTACCCAATAAAAACCTCAGTTAGTTTAAATAGACTAATAATTAAAAAGCTCCTCTAATCTTAGAATCTACTAAACACAAGTCAATAAGGAGACCATAGTACTCTTCTCTTCACCTGAGTACTCTCAGAAGAGGAGGGTCTTCAGTCTGGGTTTGAAGACAGCGAGCGTTGGACTTTGCTGTTCAGACACGCAGGGGAAGTTCGTTCCACCACTTCGGTGCAGGACAGTAAAAAGTCTGGACGCTCGTCTTCCGTGGATCTGAAAGGATGGCGGGTCAAGCCGAGCCGTACTTGAAGCTGGAAGGGCACTTGGTGCAGATTGGCTATTGACCATTGCCATCAAGTAAGGAGGGGCTGGCTGGTCCTTTCATGTAAATGTAATGTAACCTGGGCTTTAGTCTTCTGCTCCTGCTGTCTCAACAACGCCATTACGAAGCCTGGAATCCAACTGACTGGTCATTTCGATTGTGTTCTGCTCTGGAGGACCTCCACGAGTAATGCCATTTCTGCTCCAGTCGTGCCCTCTGATGTTCCTTCAGCTGGGCCGACGTTTCCCCATTAAACCCGCTAGCCAAACACGTCGTATTCTCAGCAGGAATAATCTCCTAAGCCCTATTCAAATAAGGACTCTGGCGCAATACTATGGGCCAGCTCTTCAAAGGGATTTCATTAATTGATTAAATATTCATAAATCAATACAGCTTCAGGAAAAGCGGTGCAGGCGGCCTGGTGTTTACTTTTTCACCGAGGAGAGCGAAAGTGAGAGGCGAGAGGAAGAGAAGAGCTGACGTCAAAGCTCTTCCCCAAGCAAAGGAAAAAGTGGCATGTTGTTCCTCCTGCCTAATTGATCTCATTTCCCTGGACAAATTAATTGGCCAGAAAATGTCTAATTGGCCCGGTGCATGTCATAAAAAAAAGGAGCAGGTCAGCCGAGCCTGGTTTTTTAGCCTCTGGGCTTTTCTCTCAGAGCCGGGGCTTTTCTTTCTTCCGCCACAGCAAGTCGATATTTGATCATCTCGGTCTCGGGCCCGGTCTCCGGCACTGACCTACAAAAGAGATACATTTGTGGCATTCGTCTCCTTAAGGTCCTCTTTTTTTATTTGCCGTGCCGCAGAGTCAATTTTCGCTCCCTGTCACAGGGAAATAAATAATTTCCCGGTCATGGTTGGGGGTGGCAGTGGTGGGACGGACAGGGAGGATTGCGATGCGAAGACAGCTTGGCAGCTCTTGGTGCGACAGAAGCTGAAATAGAGGCAGGGGAAAAAGACGGTGTGTGTTTCTGTGTGTGTGTGTGTGTGTGTGTGTTTGTCGGGTGGTGATAGTGTTGAAGGTGGGGAGGTTGTCCTGGTCAGATGGGTTGATATTCAGGTCTCGGAACGAATGCTAATTTAATCAATGTGCTGTAAATCCGACTGGCTGCTGACTCATGTGAGTCTACTGCCCCAAGGGGCCTCCGACAAAAGCCTTGCCATTGCAGTTTGTTCCCCTGATGCATTTTAAAATGCTCACTCTCTCACACTCTCTCTCTCTCACACACACATACAGCGTAGATGTGGACACATGGACACATACCCAAGTCTTGCACCTGCAGATGTGCATGCATGCATGTGTGTGTTTGTGTGTGTGTTGTGGGGAAAGTGCTGAAGAGGCAGCTCAGGGAGCGCTGGGGTGAACGGTTCAAGACTCTGCTCTCTCTCCTTGGGTCCGAACGTCTGCCAAAATGCATGTCCTGGCCATCAATCTCATCTCCAAGTGTCTCTCACTCTCTCTCTCTCTCACACACACACAAACACACTACTCAACGAGAGAAGAGCACAATGACCAGCGGGTTGTCTGGGCAATATTGTGCTCAGCTCCAGTACAGGGACTGTCTGGCGTACTGTCAGAGACTTCACTGGTTTCATTTCCAGTCAAAGCAGACATTAAATTATTCAATGACAAAGAAGACGCCTCAACATCGAAATCTAATATCAGTATGTTTCTGATTCCGGTGTGTGTGTTATATAACTGCAACAAGCTGTGGAATTCCAATATGTAATTATATACCTGTAAAAAAAATTCTGATATTTTATTGTATAAATGTAATAGGTTATGGAATTCCAATATGTAATTATACAAATCTAAGACGCAGTAGGAGTCCGATATGTATATTATATAATTGCAGCAAGCTGTGGAATTCCAATATGTAACTATATAAGTGTAAAAAAAAATTGGAATTCTGATATTTTATTTTATGCAAATGTAATACACAACATTTAATTCTAATATATGAAAGTAACACAAAAGTAACAATGTCTGGAATTGTTATTGTTATATTGTTTCTCAATTGTAACAAGTTGTGGAATTCTGATACGTAATTATATAACTGCAACAAGCTGTGGAATTCTGGAGCTGCAATTATATAATTTTTTTAAAAATGTGAAATTCTGATATTTTGTTGTATAAATGTAATAAGTTGTGGAAATCCGACATGTAATTACACAAAGGTAAGAATGTTTGTAATTCTGTCATGTAATTTCTCAATTGTAACAAGTTGTGGAATTCCGATATATAATTAGACAAGTATAAAGTTGTAGAATTCCAATATGTAAGTAGATAAATTTAACAAGCTGTGGAATTCCGATACGTAATTATATAGGTGTGAAAAAAAATGGAATTCTGATATATTATTTTGTGTAAATGTAATACACAAAATATAATTCTTATATGTAATTACACAAAGGTAGTTGTATAAATCTAATAGGTTGTGGAATTCCAATATGTAATTACACAAAAGTAACAATGTCTGGAATTCTGGAATTTCTCAATTGTAACAAGGTGTGGAATTCTGATATGTAATTATATAACTGCAACAAGCAAATGTGCAACAAAAAATGAAATTCTGATATTTTATTTTATAAATTCTGAATTCTGACATGTAATAAGACAAATGTAACAATTAGAGACATTCCGCTATGTAATTAGACAGATTTAACAAGCTGTGGAATTCCAATATGCAATTATATAAGTGTAAAAAATGTGGAATTCTGATATTTTATTGTATAGATGTAACAAACAGTAGAAATCCAATATGTAATTACATAACTAAAGTAAGTGCTGAAATTTCTATATATAATCACGCAAAGGCAGCAATGTCTGGAATTCTGACATGTAATTAGACAAACGTAACAATTTGTGGAATTCCGATGTTTTATTGTATAAATGTAACAAGTGGAAAATGTAACAATGTTTAATTATATAAATGTAGTATGTAATAGGTATTACTTCTATATTTTCTGTAACTCCTCTTTACTCTTAACCTGTTAACCAGGTTAACACAAGTGAAAAAGAGAATTACCCCCAGAACCCATGTAAATCCAATCTTATCAGAATCGGCCTTAAAACATGCTAGTCTTCATCATTCCCTGTTTTTTTAACAATGGAGATTGGCTGTTGAGTTCAGTGGTGTTTTACCGGTGCGCCACAGATCGGTACTTTTCATCAGACTGTCTGGGTTTCTCCAGGAATATCCGGTCGGTGTGCTCTGGCCTTCCGGATGACTGTAGAAGGAGAGGAGGGTATATAAGGAATTGGGTATGCACACAATGAGCGAGCGAGGTAGAGAGAGAATGAAAGAGAGAGAGAGAGAGAGGGAATGAAGAAAGAGATGAGGGTTGGGGTGCCGAGACATAATCCTGAGGGACAGGTTTTATAGGTGTGAGAAAATTTATTTAGAATAAGTCTGTATTGCCCAGTGCACAGTTAAGGGGGGTGGGGGTGGGTGTGTGTGTATAGGGGTGTGTGGGGGGGGTGCTTTTAATTAATGAGAGCATGCTTGTCGCAGGCTTTGGAAAGGCTTCTAAATCACTGATGCAAATGCGAGGGAATATGCGAATACAGCTGCTTGGCCATAGTCTCTGTTGCTCTCTCGCTCTCTCGCGCTCTCTCTCTCTCTCAGTGCTATCTGGTCTATAAGCTCTATAGTTGATCATTCATTCATAAATCTATTAAATAAATGATTAAACATATTCACAATGTTAACATGTCGTTGTGTACGTTCTGTATGTACGCCTGAAGCGCAATCATGCTACTTCTTAGCCTAGCTATGTTTAACTCACTATGCGCCCTCGTGACTGTTGAGGCGGCTCGTGGGAAATGTGGTTGTGCACTAGCTACATCTACCGGAGTTCACATTAAGGTTAACGGCCCATTTGCATCACTGCTTGTTTGTTTGAAGAAGTCTGACAAACGTGAGCGACCACTCGAGAGCTTGTTCCACATGAGGTGCTAGGTAGCATATTAGCTAGCTAAAGCTTGCTGTCCAACCAAACGAAGGATAGGTGACTATAAGCTAGGGTTAGGAAGGAAGAGAGGAAAGAAGTGTTGCAGGCTTTACCCCTTCAATCGGCTTTCAGGAAACGACGGCCTGCACGACGTCTCCACCCTCGTCATTGTGCTGTAGTCGCAATACCGATACGCTTGGGAGGGTACGGCCTTTTCGTGGCATGGTTACGGCCCAGGTGTGAAACTAGGTAGTGGACGTGTCTGTTATTAAATTTACAGCCGGGCCTCAGTCGGCCATGTCTATAGCGAACATCTCACACAGCTGATTCCACTGTTAAGCATCATTTTGGACGGAGAGGACTTACTTATTGCCAAAAACTCCTCTCCTCTGCTGCGTTCTCTTTTCACCGGCTTCCTGTAGCTGCTGCCGAAGTCACCAGATTCAACCCCCTGACGCTGGCCTACAAAGCCAAGACTGGACCAGCCAACCCCTCCGTACTTGATGACGATGGTCAAAAGCCTGATCTGCCCCAAGAGCCCTTACAGCTTTAAGTACGGCTCGGCTCGACCCGCCATCCTTTAAGATCCATGGAAGACGAGCGTCCAGACTTTTTTCTGTCCTACACCGAAGTGGTGGAACGAACTTCCCCTGGGTGTTCAAAGAGCAGAGTCCAACGCTCGTTGTCTTCAAATGCAGTTTGAAGACCAACCTCTTCCAACAGTACTCAGGTTAAGAGAAGAGTACTATGGTCTCCATATTGACTTGTGTTTAGTAGAGTCTAATATTAGAGGAGCTTTAAATTCTTGAGTAAACACTGAAGCACTTTTATAAGTCACTCTGGAGAAGTGCGTCTGCTAAATGCCGTAAATGTAAATGTAGTAACTCTTCACTATGTAGTTGAGTAGTCTCAGTAGCCACTGTCAGTCACGAGGGTTTAAAAACATTAGCAAAGCAGCAAAAAAATAAAAAAGAATGGAATCAGAGGCAGAAGTCTACTCCCATAGCCTGACCTAAACACTGCCTCACTGAGCTCCACAATATTTCTATACCAAATGACCCCAAACGGACCCCAATACACACACCAGTTCACACACACCTGCATTTATTCACATATTTACTGTCTGAGAGAGATTTCAGTTCAATGTTACTGCTTAAAACCTGGCCCGGTCACTTCCAAGCAGATACCGAGTACCACCCCCCCCCCCCCCCCTCCGATCCATGTAGCCACCATGCTGACCTCAGGGCAGCAGATGTCATATTTAATTAGTTCATCAAATGATTCGTTACTTACAGTATTCATTAACGTATTTGAGGACTAGCCTGTGCAGCTGTGCTGGACTTAATGCATCATGTGTATGGAGCTGCTGTGAGCATTACCAGCTTTACTGAATGCAATTGTTTAATTACATAATTAAATACATTAATACCCTGATTGTATCCATCTATCTACAGGCTGGGGTTTTGCTCCTTTTTCTGTTTGTAAGTTGATGTATGTGTTGGTGTGTGTGTGTGTGTGTGTGTGTTTGTGTGTGTGTGTGTGTGTCCTGTACATTCACAGCATTCCATTAATAAATGATGATGTATACAATGTGTGCCAATAAGGACTGTGGAACAGCTCCATTGAGAGCATGAGTCAGTGTTCTTTCTTACTGAGAGAGAGACTGGGATTTCTGGGATTTGTGGGATTTGTGGGATTTAATTATGGTACAAATAATAATCCACCACCCTGAATATGATTCCAGTATTGTAAAGTAATCTCTCTAATTATATATCGGAATTCTTCAAATTGTTACATTTGTAATGACATCAGAATTCTTTAAATTGTTACATTTGTGTAATTATATATCAGAATTCCTCAACTTGTTACTTTGGTGTAATTACGTATTGTAACTCTTCAAATTGTTACATTTGTAATCACATTTCTGAATTCTTCAAATGTTATATTTGTGTAATTACATATCGAAATTCTTTAACTTGTTACTTTGGTGTAATTACATATCAGAATTCCTCAACTTGTTACATATGTGTAATAACTTATCGGAATTCTTCATTTTGTTACATTTGTAATTACATATTCGAATTCTTCAAGTTGTTACTTTAGTGTAATTACATATTGTAACTCTTCAAATTGTTACATTTGTGTAATTACATATCAGAATTCTTTAACTTGTAACTTTGGTGTAATTACATATCAGAATTCCACAATTTGTAACATTTGTAATGACATCACAATTCTTAAACTTGTTACTTTGGTGTAATTACATATCAGAATTCCTTAACTTCACATTTGTTGAACTTTTGCTTTGAGACTATAAACTGAATAATGCGTCTGGGATTTAAGGGGTTAAAAGACCTGAGCTGAAATCAAACAGGGCTCTAACATGGTCCTAAAGGAAGTTCTCCGGACCTCCAGCACAAACGGCACTTTGGTGCACCTCTCGTCCTTAAAGGTCAGGCAGTGCATAGCCATAAACCAAACAGCAGCGGCGCGACAGGCATCTCGAGGCCAGCGCTGATGTCTGGGGGCCTCCAGGACCCTCTGAGTTACATAATGAGATCCGTCGCCATGGGAACTCTGTGCCCCCCCCACTCCTGCTCGCCCCCCTTCCCGCCCTAGCTCCATACGGGTGAGTTATGGCTGTCAGGTTTCCGGACAGCGACAGTGTGTATTCAGTCTGCACTGGTGTGACCCAGGCAAGCCTTCGGGCCATGAAGCATGAGCCACATATAGCTCATATACAGGCCCGGGCCGAAAATGACCCGGTGTGTATATCAGTGAAGCGCCCTGTCTCTTCGTATTAGCCCGATGGTGTGACTGTGACAGAGTGTGACAGGGGGTGTATCATGGCACCTCTCCAAAAAAAAAAAAAAGAGCGGGGTGAACAGGGTGATTTTTTCCCCTTTTCTCTATGATCTGTAGCACTGGGGGGGCCATAAATAAAAAAGTGATGTCATGTCTGCTGTTGTCTCAACTGTCCCCTGTCCCCCCTCTCCGTCACTCCTTCCTTTCAACCGCTCATCGACCCTTAGCCAAAATTGCCCTGTCTGGAATGTCTGAGGATGTTGAGGAGGGCCTTTGAGACCCCCTGCCAATATAAACTTTTGGTCGATGACTGGCAGTCTGAGACCGTGGCATTTAAAAGCTTGCTGTCTCATAAAAGTGTGGAATCAGACATGTTTCGGCAAGTTAGGCTTTCAAACTGCCTTAAACCCAACAATCAATGGACTGATACAGAATGGTTGCTGGCCGTTCTACATGCTTAAAAAGGGTTCCTCAGTGAAGAACCACATATAGGATCATGACAAAGAACCTTAGAAAGGGGTCAGACTTCGGGCCCAGCCATGCTACAGCATCCATATTAGGCCCAACAGTGGCAGCTTAACTGACCTGGGTATGGACCAACATCCTTGTGATCAATAATCCAGTCTTCTAACCACTGAGAACCCTTTTTCGGTACTACACAGAATCATTCTCTCATCATTATATTCACTATATTTCTAAATGTTTGTGGACACCCCTCCTAATGACACACAAACAGCTTGTCTAGTCCCTGTAGAGACGTACTGCCAATAGAACAGGGCTCTCTGGAGCATATTAGCATGACCCCTATTGGCACCATCGGGCCTAATGCCAGGCTAGAGGGGTATAAAGCCCCCCCCCCTCGGCATTGAGCTGTGGAGCAGTGGAAGAACTGTGCTCTCTGGAATGCTGGTTGGCGCTCCACCCAATACTTTTGGGATGAGCTGGGGAGTTGGGGATGGGGTGAGGCGGATGTTCATTCTTTGTAATACCCTTGATTTCAGAAGAAACAATGAATGTGTCCCAATACTTTTGTCCATATGGTGTAGGAACTATGAATATACTTAGAACATCTCTTCTGAAAATCTCATTTTCTAAAAGCTTGGGGAAAAATTTGCCTCCAGTTCTGCACTATTTCGACATGTATTGTGTGGAAGCGAAGACACAGAGACAATAGGTGTCTTCTCTCCCGGGCTGATCGGTCTTGATTTCTTTAACAATGTGTGTGACATCGGTGGTACAGTTAGATAAAGACAGTACAGAAGAGCTCAAGATTCGAGCATCGTTTGCCTTCACAGATGATCAAATATTATGGATTAAAAAATTGCTTTATTTTAACCAGGTTTAAGACTTTTCTTCTGCCTGGATGTCACGTAGAATGTGTGCTTTACTGGCGATGAATCAACTGTACTCCAGCCATACCATTAAAACCACCTGCCTAATATCATGTAGGTCCTCCTTGTGGGCCCCCAAAACAGCTCTGACCCCTCTGAAGGTGTCAGATATCTGGCACCAATACCAACATTAGCAGCAGATCCTTTAAGTCCCTTTAAGACCCATGTTTTGGTAAGTTGGGCAACCAAACTGCCTTAAAGTAAAGTAGTGGCTTGTTAGCATGATTAGCTTGTTGCTGGCTATTCTACATGCTTTGAATAAGGGTTCCTCAGTGAAGAACCTCATATAGAACCGAAATGACAAAGAACTACAGCACCCCTAGAGCAAGGAGGGTTAAGGGCCTTAGTTAAGTGCCAGCTTACCTACCTAATCTGGGTATGAACCAACATCCTTGTGGTCCTCTAACCACCGAGACACCACAGCTCCTGGCACCAATACGGGTTCCACTATTGTTACACCATAAGTCAAAGAACCCATTTTCACAAAACAGCTCTGACCCATCAAGGCATGGCCTCCACAAGACCTCTGAAGATGTCCTGCGGTATCTGGCAGCGAGACCAACATTAGCAGCAGATTCTTTAAGTCCCTTTAAGACCCATGTTTTGGTAAGTTGGGCAACCAAACTGCCTTAAAGTAAAGTAGTGGGTTGTTAGCATGATTAGCTTGTTGCTGGCTATTCTACATGCTTTGAATAAGGGTTCTTCAGTGAAGAACCATATATAGGACCATGACAAAGAACTACAGCACCTTTGGAGCAAGGAGGGTTAAGGGCCTTGCTCTTGGGCCCAACAGTGGCAGCTTACCTACCCAACCTGGGTATGAACCAACATCCTTGTGGTCCTCTAACCACTGAGATACCACAGCTCCTGGCACCAATACGGGTTCCACTATTGTTACACCATAAGTCAAAGAACCCGTTTTCACAAAACGGCTCTGACCCATCCAGGCATGGCTTCCACAAGACCTGGTATCTGGCAGCGAGACCAACGTTAGCGGCAGATTTTTGCATAAGCCCATAACCCTGCACCCCACAGCACCCCATAGGACCTGCCGTATGTTCTAAAGATGCTTTGCCTAATATATATCCCACATGTACTAGCAGCTCTCTTGCATACAGATAAATATAATTGGCTAGAAGGTCCCAGGATGGGATGCTGCTTAGGCCTCTACAGTGCTTGCAGAGTAAGGGTCTGGGGAGATGGGCAAGAACAGAGGGCTCTACATCTCTATATCTTCACACACATCAGTCTCCACATGGTAGTTTATTCGATGCAGTGTTTTTTTTTTCTTATCTCGGTTCACAGGTTCTGGCCCGGCTCCCGATGCAGGGCTACCCTATATCCCCTCTCTTATTCCGTACCTTGTCGCTCCATATAAAACACGGCTCTGTTTATGATTTCATCTGTTTTTCCATCTCTTCTATCTGTCCCTATTTCATCTGTCCTTTTACTTACTCCAGCTCCCCGTGTAAACATCTGTCACTCTTCCACTTTCATCGTTCCATTTCTCTGGCCGTCCCGTTCTCTGCGAACCCTCCCTTGCTCCCCGTGAGAAAGGAACTGGTCACATCTGGGTGGGGGGGGGGGGGGGGGGGGGGGGACCAGCCGCAGACGGATTCGATGTGAAAACTCAATCTAGTGCAGAATCTGAGAGATACGATATTTGACAGACACAAAAGCTATCTCGGATTGCATGGCCTGAGTCAGCTAATCTAAGCTGCTCCTCGCAGCCCGAGCACGTCGAGATGCGAGTCTGTCGAATGGGATCATCCTCAGCAGAACAGGCTGTTGGAATTACGGCCCTTGTTGTTTTTAGGGACCAGAGAATTGAGACGTCGTCTTAAACAGGATGTCAGAGCGGTTGTGCGCTTCCTCCTCTTCCCATTCATAAATCACGCCACAACTGAGGCACGAGCGCTTTCACGGAACGGATGAATGTTTCTTTAATCTCGCCGTCTTCCATATTTATGCATATTCGTGTCTTTCGCACATTCATATTTCTAGCAATCCGACTCCATTCAGCACTACGCTTTGACGCCGAGCTGAGGCCGGGGGCCCATATTCGTAAGCTTCTCGGAATGGGAGTGCTGGGAGTGTCTCTGTCAGTATATCCGTTGTAAAGAAGGGAAGAACCTGGTCCTGGATCAGCAGCTCTGTTCTGAGGAGCATGCCCAGGTGGCCCAACTTCACCTCTGGTCGGGGTTGTCATGGGCCTTCCCTGAGAACGGTCAGGATATCTAGGAGGTTCTGATATCTAGAACCAAGCTCCCAGCCCATATATGGATACAAGCTCGAGCCCTCTCCATCCAGCACCCATCACCTCTCTGCGTCGTCAGTCGGCAATGTGCTCTGCTGGTAGAGGTGGGGTATGAGTGGGCAGGGGGCTGGGGATCCCCCTGGCTACGGTACCAGACGCTAAATCTCATGGTCCGGAAAGATGTGAGAGCCCATGACCCATGTTTTGGTAGGTTGGGCAACCAAACTGCCTTAAGGTAAAGTAAAGTAATGGGTTGTTAGCATGATTAGCTTGTTGCTGGCTATTCTACAAGCTTTGAATAAGAGTTCCTCAGTGAAGAACCATATATAGGACTGTGACAAAGAACTACAGCACCCCTGGAGCAAGGAGGGTTAAGGGCCTTAGTTAGGTGGCAGCTTACCTACCTAACCTGGGTATGGATCAACATCCTTGTGGTCCTCTAACCTCTGAGACACCACGGCTCCTGGCACCAATACGGGTTCCACTATTGTTACACCATAAGTCAAAGAACCCGTTTTCACAAAACAGCTCTGACCCATCAAGGCATGGCCTCCACAAGACCTCTGAAGGAGGCGTTAGCAGCAGATCCTTCTGAAGTGGAAAGGCGACAGGCGGCAGATAAGTGAGGGACGATGGATTACAGGGCAGGGCAGCTGTTCTCCATAGCCGTGGCTCGAGCCTTAGCCCTTCAGGTTGCTCAGACTTGAAGAGTGGGCAGAGCCATGTTAGCCTTGTGATCGGTCAGGGGTATTCTGATGTAAACCTGACCCACATGTGGGAAGGCCCATTTCACATGGATCAAAGGTCTTTCTAAGGCCTACTTTTATAATGGGGGCCCTGAGGAGCCCGATTAACTTTGGGCATCTCTCTCACTCGAGTGCCTCACTAGAGTGCAGTTTCCAGTTTCCTGCATCATGCGCCATCGTCCTCCCTCATCCCCAGCCTGTGACACTTATCGACCGGCCCCGTTCAAACATTTACCTGCCTTCCGCTGTCACCTGTGACATGTGATCCAATAAGATGCCAATTAATCCCATGTCTCTCTCTCTCTCCCCGCCCCCTCGTGTTACCTCGATCTCGCTCGCCCCCCATCCTGCCCCTGTCTTCTTTAATTGCCGTGTACACACTCAGCGGCATTACGAGCCGTGGGCTGTGACCTTGGACACCGTGCGGATTGCTGGGCCTGGGGTGGACGGCGTGTGTATCACACGAGCATTGATTAATTGATAGCGGCCTGAGCATGGAGGTGAGAGTGTGCGAGCGAGTGTGAGCGAGTGTGTGTGTGTGTGCCTGAGAGCGATCTGCCTGCAAGAATGTGTGTCAGTGTGACAAACATACACACACACACACACAGACAAGGCTGTAAGAGGATTATGGAGATGGGAGCTGAGGCATGGAGTACAGTGTGTGTGAGTGTGTGTGTGTGTGTGTGTGTGTGTGTGTGTGTGTGTAGCGCATGAGTCAGAGGCGTGTTATACACTGAAAGCTGCACTACATCGCTTCCCCCTGCAGGAACCTATTTACATGTCATTGAGGAAGAGAGTGCAGTGTGTGTGTATGAGTGTGTATGACTGACTGACTGGTTGAGTGTGTGTGTGTGTGTGTGTTTTGGGAGAGATGTCGGAAGCATGGAATGCCACGTGTTCAAAGAAGTGCCAGACCCTTTTGGAATTGAGAGTGTGTTCAGGAAAGGCAGCTACGCCGACTGCCGCGCACACAACAGCCGACCCGTCCCGACCCGACCCGGGCGCAGGCACGCTGATTCTGAGACGTGAATACAAATCCGAATGCACATGCAAACAAATCGAAGTAACACGAGCGGGGGAAAAGGAAGCGTGAATACTAAATGTGCAAGCATGAAAAGAAATTAATGAAGCGCGAGGAAGACGAGGAAAAGGAAACAACGGTGAGCTGCAAAACTGACAAGGCGGCCTCATTAGAGCAGATGCAGCAGATATCAGAACGTTTGTGTAAACACGCAGCGGAGATTTCACCAGCATTGCGGAAGATACTCAACCAGTGCCGGGCACATATTCATCGGCCCTCTTTCAGGACCTCCTGCTTTCTCCTACTGAGCCAGAAGGAGCTGCCCAAACATTACGGCATGCTGGAGAACTTGGCAAGCCACCCCGGTAATTTAGTCATTTCCAGTTCCCACCCATATGCTGGGACTCCCTCTATCATGCGATGCTCAATGCTGCCAGCACTGAAAGGCTGAAGGCCTTTAAGGAGTTACGTGAAGACTGAAGAAGCTCAACACGCTTGAAGGAGAACACTAACCGGCTGTGCTGAGTGATGTGGGAGAGGGTGGACCATCCGGCCCACCGGCCCAGTGAGGGTGAGGCCCACGACTCTCGTTCCAGCTAGTGCCAGGTTTGGTTGGCCTAGCCATTCTTGCCAAGTAGCTGGTCCCCCAGCTAAACCCCCAGTCTCAGCCGTGTTTTGTTTTCGCCCTCTGGTTTGTCTCGTTTGTGTTGTGTTCACATTTATGCCCTTTAGCTGCTGCTTCCTTTGAGTTGTGTTAATAAACTCCGTGCATTGGACCCATCTCTGCGAGTGTCATCCCTCTGTGTCCGGCGTAACCCGCCATGACACGGAGTAATCTTTTTTTGAATAACCAAAACCACATGGTGTGCAATTTCAGCCATTAGTAATATAAATAGCTTTTTTTTAAAAAACATCATAAATATAAATATGTATATATATGTATGAATATGGAAATATGTTTTCATTTACTTCTTAAAACAGTGTTTTTTCATTCGTTGACTCAGGGCAGCATTATGCATTTAGACCACTTTTATGAGGGCAGTCATTCTACAGCAGTGGTTCTCATCTGTGGTCCTCGGGACCCCCTACCTGGCATGTTTTAGGTGCTTCCCTCCTGCTACGACACACTTAATTTAAATGATCCCTAGGACCAGGGCTGAGAAAAAGCTTTAAGCATTGAGTGATGGGATGTGTAATTGTATATAATAGTCAAACCATAAACTAATGTTAACTAGACACACTTACGGGGTTTCCAGAGGTGCGTGGAGTTGGTGGTTCTCAAGCCAGTGTTCCAGGACCTCCAGATCTTTGCTCTGTCCAAATGTTTGGACCATCTGGGGGTGCCTGAGGACTGGCTTGAGGAGCAAACTGGTGGAAACTGTATGAGATTGTTTGAGAAGGTCTAATGATTGCTGAGGACTACAAAATCAACCCAACCCAAACCAAACCGTACACTGACCCAGCTCTGATTTACACATCAGTTATCAGTTGGTTGAACCCTCGCTTTCACTCTCGAGCCATGCGTCAGACGTGCTGCTGACATTCGAGTGCCTCTGTTGGTACGGTGCTCCTCCCTGGTCTGCCAGTGGCAATGATTCCTGATTGGGGCTTTAAAGATCAAACTCCAGCGGCCCCATGCAGCGAGGGGGGTGGGGGTGGGTCCTGTCAGCAGCTCATTAAGATGCTGGATGAGGACGCTTAGCAGAATGGCAGGGTCAGCAGATCCTGGCTGCCACAGAGGAGCTGAGGGCAGGGCTCAAGCCTCGCACCAGCCTGTAATCCACCCAACCCATATCCAAAGCTGCCAGGCACCATCACGCTGCAGCAGTGGCACCATCAGGCTCTACCAGCGTGCTAGTTTAAACAGCCTCCGCCCTCCCGTACTGACGGCTTCCATAGCAAAGTTCATAATATTCCTATATTACATTGTAATCAGTGCAGTCACTAAACTGATGCTCTCTTGGAGATACAATACCTTGTATCTCCAAAATGGCAACTCTACAGGACAAAGTAAAAAACCTTTGATACAAGGATTTGGCTTGACAGCAATATAAAATGATCCAAAAGGATCCAGAGGGGTCCAAAAGTCAAGACCCCCTGAAGGTGCTTCCATTTTTCAATACTTATAATTAATACAAAATGATTTAGTGCAAATTAGCAGCTTAACAATATAAGCGAAAAGTATGATTTAAAAAAATTGTTTTAAATATTTGTCGGGGTTTCTCTGCGTTCCTGTGAGATATTTTTAATTACAGACCCCACAGTAAAGACTTAATCTGGTCAATTCTGGCACTAACCCTCTTTTCCTTATCTTTTGCAATATCTGCCGATTCCTAAACCACACCGTCTTGCAAAAAAATACAAGGTGCATGAGCATACAGTAAATGTCATTGGCATTAGGCATGATGCCAGTGGGTTCATGTTTACCTGCTGCGGAGAGTCCTATTCTATTGGCAGTACTTCTCTACAGGGACTAGACAAGCTATCTGTGTGTATGTGTGCTTTGGACAGATAGAGTATATATGAGGAAATCCATTAGAGATCTGAGGTGTTCGGACAGCACCAGCCTAGACCTTTTAAAGACTCCACAGATCTCCACGTAGTAGTGTTTCTCTCTCTACTCGGGCCGCCAATAACGGGCTGTTCCTGCAAACGGCGAGGATCTAGTGCCTGTAAACAACCACAGCACAAATATTCTCCATTGTATTGTTATTTTCTTTTGTGCTGAACATGACTTTGCCCCGGGCTAGCTATGCCATAACTGCCCGTCCTCTGCCTCCTCCAGCAAATTGAATCTATTCACCTGTAATTGGACTGAGTGGGCGCTCCACGCTGTCGGGTTGCCGGCATTGTTCACGCGACACTCGCAGGTTTCTGTTGAATCCCTCAGTTAACACTGCTGCGTTTCAGTGCAAAGAGAGAGAGAGTGTGTGCGAGCGAGCAAGCGAGAGCGCAGAGTCATCTTTTCTTTCCTCTCTTCTATAGTATCTAGACCAGGCTGGGCGAGAGAGAAGGAGAAAGAGAGAGAGAGAGAGAGAGAGAGAGAGAGTAAGAAATGAAAGCCAGTGTCGTCTTGGCTAAAAGCATTGCACCCCAACCCCCCCCCAACCCCGATCACAAATTCCTGGGAGATGACTTTGCCAGGCAGAGGTGAGGAGAAGCGGAGATGGGCGAAGTCGGGGCCGAGTGCTGAGTCATGGTGGTGGCCATGATCTCTGGATTGATTATCTGTACAGTGCGATGTGGGTGGTGGTGGGGGGGGAGGTCAGGGAGTTCGGTGAATGCGGCCAGCATTTAGGAAGAGAGCCCTATCTCATCTACAGGAAGCTCTGACCTAGCAGCCCTGCTCTCCTCACAGACAACATCAATAAGCTCTATCAATAGTAACCCGCTAGCGTCACAGTCTAACGATGGTGGGCGTCCAGTAGAGGTGAACTACCTGAACCGGACTTGGGTTTCAGATTACATCGTTAAATTGGGATTTATTAAGTAATAAGCACTGAAGAAAGGTTACCCAGGACAGTGGTTCAGGACTGCTTTGCGAGGTCCTGAATGTGGCAGCAGTGTTTGTCCTGCGATCCGTCAAAATTACTAGATTTTAAAGTGAGACATAATCACTTCTGCTGTCCACTTTCACTCAAAATGACCGTTCCTCCAATCAACACATGCAACAGTATATCATGGTAATAAGATTATACATGTCTATGGTTCCACGTTTAGCTCAGGGCTGGGCAACAGGGGACAGAGGCCTGCACAGTTTGCTGATTTCCCTGCTCTAACAGACCTACTACACTTGGCCATTAACAGGTGAGTTGAATCAGGTGAGCTTGAGCAAGAAAAAGCCCAAAACTGTGCCCAGAAATGCGGCCCTCCAGGCTGGGGTACTGGCAGGGATTTTGGCCCACATGAAAAGATACTACGCTGGGCCTCAAAATACTCCACATTATAGGACCCCTGTTAGTCACAGACCCCTAGAATTGTCCTAATTTCCACCCAAAAAGATGCCTCTGCCTCTAGGACTGCAACTGTGCATTCCTGGTTGAGCTGGACATTGCATATCTTCTGGAAAAATGCTGGGATCCATTGTCAGCTAGCTTAGTAGGCTAGCCAGCTCTGGACTCTGGTCATCATTGATTGGTTAGCCTAAAGCAAGCTTGTTTTATACCAGGAGTAGCTGTTGTCATTTGGCTGGGACTGGGCTTACTGGATGCAGTTGGTCTAAAGGGTCACTGTCAGACCCTGGTTACAGACCCTGGACATTTCTGATATTTTGAGTCTGTTTATATAAGGCATTAACAGTGCTCTTGGTGATCAGATCACATTTGGTATGTACTTGTCTGCATAAAAGGCCAGACATTGGGATTAGATTATCATTTTGCTTATCAGATATTAGACACTATCCACTATCTGGATCAACTAAGAAACTATCCAGATTGTATCTTGATCTACTTTGACCAGATTCTGTTAAAAATGCGTCCCCGGCATGAACAGATCCGAGATCCGATCTTACTTTCCTGTGTAAAACACAACAACACTTCTGTTTTACTTCCTGCAAACAACGCTTTCCAATCCCAACTCTCCTGATCTGAGAGACTGGACTGGACACTTTAGAGGAATGGTGAGGGTTCTGATCATAATCCGATCCGTCGTTTGTCCATGTTTGATGTGAAGAAGTGAAATCCGAACGTGATCTGATCACGAAAAGCACTGTCCATGCCAGGTGTAAACAATGCCCATACACTTGTGTAGTCAAGATCCGTCTCTGACCATCTCGGAATGTGGTTTGAGGGATCCAATTGTAATCAGACCACAATGCTTCCTAGTGGTCCAATTAAACTCGTCTGGGATCCTGGGATCTTTTGAGGTTTTTCACATTTCAGAATTATAGTCGAGACCTTAACCCATTCACAGTATCACATACAGAACCATGGACAACAAATCCAATCTAGTAGTCCAATCTGTCTACTCTACAGCTTCTTCAAAGTAGTCCCAGAGCTTTCCACAGTCTTGGAGCGTTCGCTCGAGCAGCTTCTTGAGCAGGCATCTGGCAGGCTTTTCCAACAGGCTTGAGGAAAAGTAGCTTACTTGACTAGTACTGTGTGCCTACATGGACAACGACTGTATCTTCACACTGACTTGAAACCTTCCTGGAACGCAGCATCCTAATGCTAACGTCACTCTGCATCTTCAGTTCTTCTGCGTCGTTTCGGAAATGAAGGCAAATTCAGAGTTCACAGTCTGAATGTGCCAATGGGGTCTCATTTAGTTCTCTCATCCAGACCCGCACATCGGCTACGTGCCGAATTAGCATTTCTCCGGACGCCTCCACTTTTTCCGTTTTCCCTACCTCGGTTGAATGTGCCCCGTGTGATTGGATACCCTTAATCGCGCTGGCCGCAAATTGCTTTCTAGAGGTGGCGAGGGCTCCTGTGTTTTGCAGCAGGAGTCACGGTATGAGCGGCTTTTTAGCTAAACAATCACGCCAGGTTGGAGAAGGAGATGGTGCAGGATTGTTAGTTCCTTTCGCCTGGAGAATACGGAAGCCGCTCACGTAGCCACTGGAGCAGTCGGAGTGGAGCAGCAGGCTTACCTTAGACCCTGCTCAATTCAGAGAGCCACCGTGATCCCTGATCTAACCTATCTCACCTGAGTGAGGATTCATCACCACGGACTGAAAAAGAGGAGAAGCCTTTCTGTCTGCTCTGCTCCTTTTTCGCTTTTCTTCCTTCTTGTCATTTCCTTTTTTATTTTGTTCTCTTCTCAACACGTTTTATTTCATCTCCTCCTCTCTTGTCTTTTATTATTCTCTCTCATAACTTTCTATTATCCTACATGTCTCTTTGTCCTCCTATGTCCACTGTTCTCTTTCCTTCCCCTCCCGTCCCCTCTCCTCTCTTCCCAACATTTAATCACTTTTCTTCTTCACTCTTTTTCTTTCTTCTTCCCTACCTTCAGTTCTCTTCCCTTCATTTCCCCCTGCATTTTCTTCTTTCTTCACTTTTTCTTCTTTTCTTTCCTCTTTTTTCCTTTCGTACCCTCCCTTCTGTTTCCTTCCATTCATCTTCCAGCCCCTTCTCTTCCAATCCCCACATTCTCTTCTCTTCTTTTCTCTTTTCTTCCCTTCCTCTCATTTCCCTTCCCTTCTTTTCATTTTCTTCTCATCTCTTCTTTTCTCCTCTCTTCACTTCTATTCCCTTTAATTCCCCACATTCTCTTTCCTTCAACTTCTCTTTTCTTGTCTTTTCTTCTATTAATTTCCAGTTCTCTTCACTTTTCTCCACTTCCCTTCCCATCCCATACCTTCCACTTCTCTTTCCTTCCCTTCTTTTACTTTTCTTCTTATCTCTTCTTTTTCCTTTCCTTCCACTTCCACTTCCCTTCCCTTTCCTTTCCTTTCCTTCCACTTCTCTTCCCCTCTCTTCCCTTTTCCTTCCCTTTCCTTCCACTTTTCCCATTCTATCCACTTCCCTTCTCTTCCCTTCCACATCCCTTCCCTTCTCTTCCACTTCCCTTCACTTCCCTTCCCTTCCACTTTTCCCATTCCATCCACATCCCTTCCCTTCCACTTCCCTTCCCTTTCCTTTCCTTTCCTTCCTCTCTCTTTCACTTCCACTTCCACTTCCCTTCCACATCCCTTCCCTTTCCTTCCCGTTCCTTCCCTTTCCTTTCCTTCCCCTCTCTTTCACTTCCACTTCCACTTCCCTTCCCCTCTCTTCCCTTTCCTATTCCTTCCCTTCCACTTTTCCCATTCCATCCACTTCCCTTCCACATCCCTTCCATTCCATTCTCTTTCCCTTCCCTTCCCTTCCACTTTTCCCATTCCATCCACCTCCCTTCCCTTCCCTTGACGTTCCTTCAATTGCCCACATTCTCTTTCCTTCCACTTCTCTTCTCTTATCTCCACTTCCCCTCAATTCCCTTCCCTCTCATTTCTCTTCCCTTCCACTTCTCTTCCATTCCCTTCCACTTCTCTTCTTTTCTCCATCCAAGCAGCATTAGGTTGTTTTGTTGGCTCTTATGCGGGCCCCCAGAGCTTGGTCTGTTTCTGGGGGTGGTGGAGGAAGATGCTTGGAGGGGGAGCCATTTTAGTGCGGTAACATGATTTTGCGTGAACGCCCCAAAGGCTTGAGGAAATGGTTTCGGTTTGGGAGTGAGCGTGTAGTGAAGCGCTGTTGGCCAGCCTGGGGCTCTCGCTCTTTATGCACCATTCATCATCTCCTTCCGCCTGGTGACACCGTGCATCATATAACCAACAAATAAAGCGATGGTGCAGCACTACTGGGGGGGAGAGAGGAGAGGGGAGAGTGGGGTTAAACGATGAGGAGATGATAAAGAGAACAGCACAAACGCCACACAGCATAACACAGCGTTGAAATGTCTGTGTTCCAACATCCAAGATCACTGCGCTCCCATCTGCTTCTTTTAATGAGTCGTGTGGAAAGCACAGTGTCTGTGAATCGACTTCACGAAACATCTCTCCTCAGCTGAGCGTTTCTCAAGTGCTTTATACCATCAGAGCCTCTGATTTCCGTGATGCTGCTTGAAACATCTGGACCAAACAGAACAAATTGAGTCTGATTTCCCAAATGAAGTCATTACACCAAGCTACCTCTCTGCTATTGGCCACATGTACGGTTCCTGTAATCCTTCAGCTTTTTGAAGCCTAAGAAGGAAATTATGTTAAACATGTTCCTGCTCATGTGGATATTGTTGAATGGACTCTCCAGAGGTCATCATTAACCTTTAGGTGTCTAGAAGCATTCTTGTCAATTTGCCGTAGATTGGATTTACACTGTCTTTTTTTTTTTCATGGAATTACAAGATTACATATTTAGTCATATGTTGTTCCTCACATGCTGCCAAAACAGGAAACAGCTGCTTCTACAAGACCTCTGAAGGTGCCCAAGACATTACAGTAGATCCTGGAAAAGAAAAGACCAGGTGACCAGAGACCAGGCCGGTGGTGGTTATAAAGCTCACTACAGTGAAGTAAGCTAGTAGGCCGGTTGGCTAGGTGGTGGTTATAAAGCTCACTACAGTGAAGTAAGCTAGTAGGCCGGTTGGCTAGGTGGTGGTTATTGAACTCACTACAGTGAAGTAAGCTAGTAGGCCGGTTGGCTAGGTGGTGGTTATTGAACTCACTACAGTGAAGTAAGCTAGTAGGCCGGTTGGCTAGGTGGTGGTTATTGAACTCACTACAGTGAAGTAAGCTAGTAGGCCGGTTGGCTAGGTGGTGGTTATTGAACTCACTACAGTGAAGTAAGCTAGTAGGCCGGTTGGCTAGGTGGTGGTTATGAAACTATAGAAAGGTCTTTGGGAAATAACACTTATCTGCTGGCCCCTCAACCTGTACCCAGCACCCCTAAGGTGCATTATGCTTGACACAGTAGGGCAGGACTTTGCTGAGGTCAGTCAGGCCAGTGTGATACGAGAGCTGCCACAACGGGGGGCTTTAAGTCTTTGCCCAGGGGGACCAGCTTAGCGTCCAAGGTCAACATCCAGAGCTTTAAGCTTTACACAGGAGAGCTGCTGAGTGCAGAGGAGACGTAGCACCTCTGTGCACCCTCCACCTCAATTCCTCTTATGTATAGTCTCTCTCTCTCTCTCTCTCTCTCTCTCTCTGTCTCTCTCTCTCTATTTCTCTCTCTCTGGTCAGATTTGAGCATCTAGGAAACAGGGAGGTGCTCCTAGCGTGGTTCCAGTGCTGTGTCCTACTGAGGTCCACAGTCATATTTCATGGGCTGAAACTCCCCTTATAACTTCAGCAGAAATAGGTGTGGCTAAACTGTGATAGGCTGAAAATGTGGATATGTAAATGTGTTGGCGTTTGTGACAGTGGATGCTAACTGGGGACTGCATGGACGGGTGGGGGGGTGAAGGATATGTTTTGGGGAGCTTGTTTCTGTTTGATTTGGGCTCTTTGCTGACCGTCTCTCAGGCTGTGTTGGGGTCAGAGGTCGGAGTGTCGCTGGCTTTCTCACACAGAGAGCTGTCTGCTGCTCTACTTCCCTCCTTCCCCATCTCTCACTCTCCTCCGAACTCTGCCTGGCCTCTCTCGCTCGCACACTCTCTCTCTCGCTTTCTCTCTCTCTCTCTCTCTTTCTCTATCCTGTCTCTCTTTCCCTCTCAAGATTCAATATTCTCTCTACTGCCTCTTTCTCTCTTTTCCTCTCTCTCTCTCTTTCTCGCGCTCTCTCTCTTGCTCTCTCCCTCTTACTCTTTCTGTCCTGCCTCTCTCTCTCTCTCTCTCTCTCTCTCTCTCTCTTGCTCTCTCTCCCTTACTCTTTCTGTCCTGCCTCTCTCTCTCTCTCGCTCTCTCTCTCTTACTCTTTCTATCCTGCTTCTTTCTCTCTCTCTCTCTCTCTCTCTCTCTTGCTCTCTCTCTCTTACTCTTTCTGTCCTGCCTCTCTCTCTCTCTCTCTCTCTCTCTCTCTCTTGCTCTCTCTCTCTTACTCTTTCTGTCCTGCCTCTCTCTCTCTCTCTCGCTCTCTCTCTCTTACTCTTTCTGTCCTGTCTCTCTCTCTCTCTCAATCGCTTTCTCTCTCTTACTCTTTCTGTCCTGCCTCTCTCTCTCTCTCTCTCTCTCTCTCTCTCTCTCTCTCTCTCGCTCTCTCTCTCTCTATCTCTCTCTCTCTTGCTCTTACTCTTTCTGTCCTGCCTCTCTCTCTCTCTCTCTCTCGCTCTCTCTCTTACTCTTTCTGTCCTGCCTCTCTCGATCTCTCTTTCTCTCTCTCTCTCTCTCTCTCTCTCTCTCTCTCTACCTGTACAGCCGCAGAGTCTCAGATAGCTCTATCTCTTTTTACACCAACCTGTCAGCTCCCACCGTTGCCGAGGCAACGCACCATTGTCATGGCAACCCCAGCGGGTTGGGGGAGGACAGGGAGAGTATGAGTGAAAGAGAGAGAGAGAGAGAGAGGGGTGGTGGAGTGCAGGAGAAGAAGAAAAATTAGAAAGGAGAGAGAGAGAGAGAGAGAGAGAGAGAGAGAGTGTGAGACTGGGAAAGAGAGAGTTGCCCATCTTTTCTCATTAGGTGATAAAGAAGTCTCCGTGCCTCTAATCTTTGTTCCACTGTGAGTTTATCAGCTCTAAACATCGGCCGCCTTCCTCCCCGAGTAAATAACGCAGGCCCGGTCCATTCGCTCGCATAATGACCGCCATTTATTAATAGTGATGCCGGTATTAACTCGGCCTCAGTCGCCGCTCGCCCCCTGATCGACTGCCCCCCCTCCCCTCCCCTCCCAGCATGCTGTGCTGTCAGAGCACGAGAGGGAGCGAAGGCCGAGCGCGAGACGTGCAGGAGTAACAGCGGTCAGGTTCGGTTAGGCTTCCTTCAGCTGTGTTTTCCTCCTCCTCCCTGTTAAAGAGCGTCGAGGGTCCCGGTCGTTCCGTAACAAGCGAGACGGGATGCAGGTCAGCGCCTCTGAATAAATACATTTAACCCCATTACTGGCCAGCGTGTGAACACCAATACAGCCTGACTGATTCAGCAAGCAGAACACACACACACACACACACACTTCCCTGGGGAAAGGTCCACACACACATACACGCTAATGCATTTGATCAGAATCACAATCACTTTATTGACCAGCTACTCTATACTTGCATGTATGAGGAATCGGAGCTTGCAGGGATACAAAATATTAATATTAATATTAATATGAAATAATTTGCCGTAATTTTCCAGATTTTATATTTCCTAAAACCAGAGATCCCCGACCTTTTCCACATAAGCTCACCCAGTCAACACACTCGCTCATGTGGGGCTCACGTGGGTGGAACGTGGGCTAGGTGGGTTCCAGGTGGGTTAGTACATGTGTTGTTACTGGCCCTCAGTCGGGCTTCACAAATGGGCGCCATCATTAAAGCCCACCCTAATCTCACATGGGTCCCAGCTAGGCCCCAGGTGCAGTGTACAAACCAGATGGGGCCCATGCTTAACACCTCCTGGTCCCGTCGTTGACCCAGGTGGGACCCTGGTGGGCATCTGCATTTGGAGCAAACATGGAACCCGTACCTGTACAGGCCCCACATGGGTGTTGACTGGACGTTTTCCACATTAGCAAACACACAAGTTGTCATTCACTAAACACTCAAAATCACCTTCAAGCTGGAACCCATAAATTCCCAAAAGATACTGCCCACGAGATGAGAACCATCACTTGGTTCTCAAAACATGCTGGCCAAGAGCTACGGACCCCACCGTTTGCTAGAACATCACAATTTGGATCTTGTCTCAAATGCTTACGTTTGACCAACACACTTCACCACCTTCCTTCACCTTCAAGAACTGACCGTTCACTCAGAGCTGGAACCCACAATTTGCTTCCAAAAGAGATGAGAACCATCACTTGGTTCCTAAAACATCTTGGCATGAGCTAGGGACCCCAAAGTTGTCTAGAACATCACAGTGGTTCTTCTCAAAGTGTCTCAGATTCTTATACTTGCCCATTTTTCCTGCTTCAACACCTTCACCACCTTCAAGAACTGACCGCTCACTCAGAGCTGGAACCCACAATTTGGTTCCCAACAGTAATTAACAACAGCTGGAACCCACAATTTGCTTTCAAAGGAGATGAGAACCATCACTTGGTTCTTAAAACATGCTGGCCAAGAGCTAGGGACGCCAAAGTTGTCTAGAACATCACGGTTTGGTTCTTGTCGAAGTGTCTCAGATTCTTATACTTCACAATTTTCCCTGCTTTAACACCTTCATCACCTTCAAGAACTGACCGCTCACTCAGAGCTGGAACCAACAATTTGGTTCCCAATAGCGCTTAACAGCTGGAAACCACAATTTGGTTCCCAAAAGATACTGCACAAGAGATGAGAACCATCATTTGGTTCTCAAAACATGCTGGCCAAGAGCTAGGGACCCCACCATTTGCTAGAACATCTCAATTTGGTTCTTGTCAAAGTGTCTCATATGCTGGAACCCCCAATTAGATTCCCAAAGAAATGAGAGCCATCATTGGGTTCTCAAAACATGCTGGCCAAGAGCTAGGGAACCCAATTTGGTTCCAAAAGTGCTCACAGAGAACCGGAAAGCCCTGTTTGGACATGTTGGACCTGTATGAGTGCTGTACTCCAATAGATCCAGAGGTTGACACTCTACAGCTGCGGGGGCGTCATGGGGGGGGCATGGGGACATGGGGACAAATGGGTCATAGGGAAGGATTCCAACTGTCCTGCACTCACATAGACACACACACTTATATTATATTAATATATTATTATATACTTATATTATATATATATATATATATATATATATATATATATATATATATATATATATATATATATATATATATATATATATTCGTTCCATGTGCACTGTATGTTGTGTGTGTGTGACTGTAAGGGTGCATGCATCCACACACACACACACACACTCAGAGTAAAGTGTGAGTCAGGCATGGAAAATCGATGTCAGATCAATTTTCCTTATTCCTTACTGCAGAGGTAGCTCGCATGGCTCAGCGCCCCCTTCCCCCTACCTCTCTTTCTATTCCCCCCATCTCTCTCCCTATCTTTCTCGCCCTCTCTCAAGCGCTCCATATCTCTCTTTCTCTCTCTCTCTGATATGGGCACTGTATGTTGAAATAGCCACCCAGATAGAAATGCGTTAAACAGACTTCTGCGCAGCCGTGCCCAACGCGTGGCCGCCGCCTGAAAGCTGATAAGCCATTACCAAGACTGATGACCACCCTCCGCAAACAGGTCTATTCGCACAGAGCCTGAAGAACGCTCCGCTGTCCCCGTCCACACTGAGCACCACCGTCTCACAGCTCGCCTTTCTGACCTCCTGCGCTTAAAATCCCACAGCGATCAGGCGCAGCATTACAACCACCCTTCTAATGTTGAGTAGATCCTCCTCGGCCCACCAAAACAGCTCTGATCCTTTGGGCCACATTCTCCGCGAGACCTCCAGAGGTGTCCTGACTGCTGTGGTATCTAGCACCAAGGCTAATATCAGCAGCAGTCCTTCAGTTGTCCTTCCTTGGAGCACTTTTAGTAGGTCCTGATCACTGCATACCGGGAACACCTCACCTCAAGACCTGCCTGACGTCTTGGAGATCCCTGACCCAGTCATTGTCCAGAATATTAACGTTTGGTTCTAGTCAAAGCAGTTTAGATTCACCTTCAATCCCCTTCAAGACCTGACTGTTCACTCGCTGCCTAGTAAATCAGTGGTTTAATGTTATGGCTGATTGGTGCAAACATAGACCAATACGAGGCCCTGGGCAAGACTCCTGACTCTACACTCTCCTACCTCTGGGAAGTCGCTCTAGATAAGAGCTTCCAGTGACTTCAGTGCATCACCCTTGGGTCTTGGTCCCCACTTTCTCTCCGACAGCCTTTTTCAGAGTGAGCAATTAAAACCCACACGCCCAACATGGGCCAGGCCCCGCTCTCCTTTTGATATGTTAACAAGGTCGGCTTGAAGGACAGCAGGACACAGCTGGCAGCTCATTGTGGTGCTACAGAGGAGCAAGACGACAGAAAGACGCTCTCTCGAGTATCATCGGATTATCGAGGTCAGACTCTACGAGGCCATATGCTCTCCAGAATGTCCAGTAGATTCCTCATCATGGGGCTGGTCAGTGGTGTTGTCGAAAGCACTGCTCGGGGAGGGCCAGACATTGAGCATTAAGGCTTTTGAGACAGCTTTGCAAATGGACGCATTCTGTCCGCACGTCAAGAGCACGTCATATCTGAGCTCTAGAAGAACAGCCCACGTTTCATTGCGAAGGTGGTCCCCCCTGACCTGCTGCCCAGACTCGGGACTTGATAACTACAGGGATATCTCCATTCACATCAGCAGCCCAGAAGCCTGTCGGATATGGATATCATGAATATAAATACACCGATCAACCATAACATTAGTACCACCTTCTTGTTTCCACATCGATTGTCCATCATATCAGCTCCACTGACCACACGGGACCGCTGTGTAGTTCTGTCTATACTTCTATCTGTAATATAATAACACTGTGTCCACTCACTGTCCATTCTCTTAGGCCTCGTTGGTCCACCTTGTAGATGTAAAATGCACAGTGTACATTGGTCATCCTCTAGTCCTTTGTCGGTGGTCGCAGGACACTGTTGGCTGGATATCTCTGGTTGGTGGACAATTCTCAGTGTCTCCCGTGTCAGTCAGTGAGTGAAGTGAGTAAAGCGGTGCTCATCATCATCAGTGAACCTAGCAGTTAGCAGTCTGTGATTGGTCATTGTGCATGTCAGAACCGACCCCTTCCTCTAAAAGCAGGCGACTCTCGGTCAAACCGGACGACCGCAGCCGTGCCAGTCCGGACTTGCAAGACCACGAGGCAGCGGGTGCCACTTCAGCCCTGTAAGGTGAGCGAGCAGTAGCTTAAGGCCCGCATTCCCGCATGACCACACGCTCGGGCCGTCTTGCACCATGCAAGGTGAGAAAGCGACGGCCGCATGCGTACAGAATCCGATTTGTTCTCGCGCCTTTTTCCGCTCCCCTGTGGACCAGCGCGCCTCCTTTCACCGGGGGCTGAAAGTCGGAGGTCTCCCTGAACGCCGCGTTTGGAGTACAAGAGAGGATGAAAGGCTTTGGAGGTCAAGCGGAATGTTCACGCCGGCGCTAACACTGCAGCGGCTTACGGTGATCCGCAGAGCGTGAAAAAACAAGCGCGAGACAGCGGGCGAGCGAGAGTAAGAGAGAGAGAGAGAGCGGGAGAGAGCAGAGGACAGAGGGAGGAGAGGAGTGTGGAAGTAAGCGAGAGAGCCCTGGCAGGGTTAATTTTGGGGGCCTTTTGATGTGCCCGTCATGAAAGAGGGAGAGAGGAGAAAAGCTCCGTCGTACCAAACAGCTTTGAAGGAAAGTAATTATCCAAGCTGGAAGGCCAGAAATTCACCAGAACCATCCAGGACATGCTTACACACATTCGCTGCCAAGGAACAAGACAGCCCTGCTTACTCTGGCTAGTTTTTCATTCTATATTTACTTCCATACATTTCCAGAATTGCGCTCGCCAGACCACCTGCAGTGGGTGGATGTAGTGCCCTGGTGCTGGATGTGATTCGCTTAGGTGGTTGATTGGGCAGAATTCCAGTTACAGCCATTGGTCTGTGCCGCCCAAGCACTTGGCTGGAGCCCGTTGGGTCAGTTAATGGGCTGTGGATGGTACTTCCCAATGGGTTGTTGGGCAGTGCTTATATGAACCATATTTGTTGCCTAATCATGTGTGGGATTTTTATGGCAGGACTAGCATAAGCTTGCTAATGTTAGCCAGATGCGACCCTTCCAATGAGCTGCACCCATTGATAATACAGATGTGCACCCACCCACAGCTCGTCTACCAAGTCCAGGTAGAAGAGAAGTACCGTCAACAGAGTAGAACCTCCTGTAGCCAATTGCTGCCATTCCTAATAATGCCAAGCGTGGGCTAGTAGAGGGGTGTAAAGCCCCCCTAGCATTGAGCTGTGGAGCAGTGGAAGAGCTGTAGTCTCTCTACATCCAACAAATCTAACGCTCTTGTCGCTGAATGCAATCAAATCCTCACAGCAATGCTTGTCCAAAATCTAGCAGAAAGTAGGAGGACAGTACAGAAGGATAAACTCTTTTTAAGACCCTTGATTTCAGAAGAAACAATGAACCAGCAGGTGTCCCAATACTTTTGTCCACATTGCGCATGCCTATTTTAGGGTCTTATCAGCCTTATTCACCAGCTCAGCTCTCCAGCTTCCATCCGTCCCTCACTTTCCTTAATTCCTTAGCTTTCCTTTCCCCTCCATCACTGATGAAGCAGCGAGAGTACTTGCCCGCCGTTACCGACCGGCCGGTTAATTAGAATAAATTAGGCCCGCTGATTTAATTAACCTTTTTGGAATTGGCTTGCTGGCAGTGTAGCGGCGCAGGCGCGACAGCGGAGGACATTGTTCCGGGGTTCGGCGGGTCGAGCGTTCGCGGCCCAACATGCGGGGACTGTTTCAAACTGTGCCCAGTGCTTCTGTAGCGGCGGCGCTACCATTAGCGGTGCATTAGCATCACGGTATTCCACTCTTTACCATGTGGAATTGCGTGCTCCGGACCACCTGCTGCGACTGGATACAGGCCAGGACCATTACTGCGCGTAATGTGTTCTGCTATTGGAATAGTTGGAGCGGCTTTTGTGCTGAACATTACGCACCGCTCTGGTTTCTGCTGCACTGCTGGTGCATCTGTACTGTTACCCCTCATTGTTTCCTTGTCAAAAGCACATTACTATTAGTAGCATAGCGCTATTAGCATAAACAAGCTCCGCATCCCGCTCCCGCAGGTTTGAAAGCAAGCGCTAACAGTGACAAATAGCCATGCCTCGAACCGTGTGGCACAATTTGCTTTCAAATGCCATTCAGAACAGATGAGGCCTTGGGGGTCCCTCCAGTTTGTCATGAGGCCTGAATGAATGGAACTGTCCCAGTCCATCACCCAAACACCCCCTCCACCATCCACAGCTATAATATTTACTCATTTGCTGTGAGGGATGGCCGTGAGACCTCCTCATTCGTTGGGCCTTGGGGGGCTATGCATCTTCTAAACCACCCCCACACACACTCACACTTCTCGATATCTCCACCCCCCCCCATTGCAGCATGCCTGTGCACAGATGATCCATTTCAGACAGCATCAATTGCACATTACTTGAACGCCCGTGATGCAGCGGGCCTCTTTAGCCAATCTCTTCCATATTTATCACAGCGCATACGTGTCATGTCGTAACCCCTCGAGCGCGCAGATGCACGAGCCGATCGGGGTGATTGATTTTATGCCGCTATGCTAATTCGAGCCTGTGGAGTTGGCTGGGGTGTGGGGAAACAGCCCGGCTGAAAATGACGTTACTAATACCGTCTTTAAGATGCTGTAAGTTGTCATAGGGCGATCAGAACACAGTCTGATATATATATATATATATATATATATATATTACATTAATTTACATTATTAACGAATGGGGTGCAGCTTGTCTTAGGTCCCAGTGATGAGCATAAATGCACTAATATTATTATAACACCCAGCAGCCAACCACGTGGGATACCTATAGCAACCTCCTCGCACAATGATAGCAACCACCTAAAACACCATAGCAAACACTCAGAGGAATGCTGTAGCAATCACCGAGCAACACCCTAGCAACCACTAAGCCACTCCATGGTACTCATCTAGCAACCACTCAGCAACACCGTAGCAAAAACCTTGCACCTACCTCACAACCCCATAGCAGCCACGTGGCATACCATAGCAACTGCCTAGTAAGCACCGAGCCAAACTGTAGCAGCCATCTAGCAACCATGTGAGACACCATAGCAGCTACATGGGACACCATAGCAACTGCCTAGCAACCACTAAGCAACTCTATAGCAACCAACTTGCAATACCATAGCATACACCTAGCAACTACCTAGCAACCACATAGCAACAACATCACATTCTATAGCAACTGCCTAGTGAACACCCAGCAACACTATAGCAGCCATTTAGCAACCACTCAGCAACCACCTGAGACATCATAGCATCTACATGGGACACCATAGCAACTGCCTAGCAACCACCTAGCAACCACTGAGCAACCACATGACATTCCATAGCAAATGCCTAATGAGCACCCAGCAACACTATGGCACCCATCTAGAAACCATTTAGCGACATCATAACATCCACCTGGGATACCATACCATTTACCTTCCAGTCAAAACAACCATTAAGTAATTGAGCAATTAACATATTTAATTAAATAAATAATTCATTAATTTGTTTTTTTAATAATCCACTTGCATGAGAAGAATGAAATTAAGGAATTAAGTAAAAAAACAGAGTTTTCAAATCTGATAAAAACTGAAAATGTGAACCCTAACAACCCCCTGTGAGACCTGGTAGACCACCAACATGACCGCCCATCAGATAATAAACATCCATCTTCAAAAGAGAGGAGATCTGAAAACATCCACATGTGTGTGATGAAGATGAAAGGATGTGAAGCTGATCAAGAAGATCTTACTGAGACTAGCAAACAGATGAACCACCTGCTGAAGCTGCTCTCAGAACAACTGACTGACCAACCCAGAATCCAGACCTCAACATCGTTGAATGTGCTGGGAGAACTTGTGTGGTGAGAAGCTGGAAATGCTCTGAACTTCTAAGGCTGGGGAGGTGGTGTGGTTTTGATCTTGGGAGATGGAGGTGTGGAACACTGAGAGTGAGTCTCATGAGAAGAACGGAAGTTCTCAGCTCTTTATTGCCACTTGATTTCTGCTGATGCCTGAAAATCTGTGCAACACAGGCTGAGTTGACCAGTCCAGCGATATCGGTTGGACTGCTGCTTGTTGGTTGCTACTGTTTCGGTCTGTTTAGAGGGTCTGCGGGTTGGCTGGAACTGAAAATGCCACAGAGCTGCCTGACCTGCAGGGTTCCGCCGAGAACACAAAGCGTCTAATGGGTCTTATTGATCGCCCAACATGACCGAGTGACGGATGGCAAAATAAAACCCTCCCCGTCACCCCCTCCCCTCCCGGCCTGCTAACCTCTGATCGGCATGAGAGGCTGAGCACCGTGTCACCAGCTGCAGTTTCAACCCCCTTATCACCCCCCTCCCCAAAACCTGCACCTCCATAGCCCCCCACCCAAATGGAACAGTCAGAGTGGCCCTAACTGGTGAATTACGCTGATTTGTGTATATTACGGTAATGTATGCTCAAGCAGGACCGTGACAAAACCCTGTATCTCCATTTTTTTTACTTTTTGACCAAATCTGAATCTGCCTCTTGTTCTTTATGAATAGTCAGAATTTCAGAATGAATAGACCAATAGAAATGCTCCTAAGAGCCTTAGAATAAAGTCTTTTTACATTGACTTATATTGAAAGTTAAGACGGTTTTGTCCTTCTCCTGTAAAGCTGTTTTTTAACATTAATTTCATATTAATATTGTTCCATACATCTGTTTTTTAATATTTATTTTTTGCTTTAATAAAATAATGTTTTTGAGACATTTCCATACAGCAATATTTCAAATGGTTCAAAGGTTTTTCCTTTTGCTATAAAGCTGAAATGTTCTACATAAAAAACATATTAATATTATTTAATACATTTTATGTTAATTTTTGCTATAACAAAAAATATATTTTTTATATTTCCATACAGAAATATTTAAAACGATTCAAAAGTTTTCCCCTTCTTTTGTAACGCTGACATTTTCTTCATAGAAACCATATTAATATTTAATAAATATAAATAAAAATGTTTAGCCAATTTTTAATGTTTATTTTTTGCTGTATTGAAAATGTATTTTGACATATTTCTATATATTTTGATACAAGATCTGAAAAAGATCTTCATCATCATCATCAAAAACCTTATATTTAATTTTTGTCATTTGCCACTTTCTGAAATCCCGTGAATTCAAACCTGGCACTTGTTTTTTACATTGTGTCAGAATT